>NC_082390.1:5958425-5975795 GCF_031168955.1 Gadus macrocephalus | reverse complement strand
TGCATCTGCGAGCCAAGCACAACCTCCCCCCCCCAACATAATTGTACCCCACAACTGTAGCCACAAGCCACAACCCCTCCACCACTGTGGCGATCTCCACCCCCCCCCCCCCCCCCCCCCCCCCCCAGAGCTGTAAGGAGAGAGAGTGCAAAGGAAAAGCAGGAGAGAAGAATATCATATTTTTCTTGAATGTCCCCTCACTCTCTGCCCCAACCCGCCTTTCATTTCTCTGCCATTGAGAAGTGTGGAGGGTCATGCGCCTGTGATTTGCAGGCAAGATGGATTCCCAGAACCAATCACAGAAGAAATGCCCTGATGGGTCAGAAATGCGCTGGGAGCGCTCTGAAATCTATAATGTTCTCCTGCAGAGGCCGGCACAGTCACCTCCAAGCACTTTTCCTCACAGCGCATTTCACTCACTAATTGCTGACGAATGGCTATGCCATTGCTCTTTATATCACACTTGAATAACAGCGCTCAAATCTGAGCCTACATCGCCTTAAAGAGCAGGTAGTGGTTAGGCAATCATACTCAAGGATGCCTGCAGGTGGACTTTGTGCTCTGAGAATCAACCTTGATGGACCACCAAATTGTAAATGTTTTTTGGAGTGCTGTGTTTGCGTGCAAGCACAGTGGAATCTATATGTTTTTCGAGATTCAAAGCCCCAACCCCTTTTCTTACACAGTCAGCTCCTATGCGTTTTGCCCCGTTCACACTGGACTGAGTTCTGCCTTCAGGGATCCCGTGTAATTAAGAGCACTCGGGCGGTGTATTAGAGACGTAAATGTTCATTAAACACACCTGAGCTACTGCGTTTATTCATGTTCATCCATTTTTATAATCCTCTGACGTTTGGCTTTCTTGATGTATTTCGTCATAGATTCCGGTCGGTTTATTAAATTGGTTGGGTTGAATCGCGGCCCAAAAGTCTGTCAGAACGATTAATCGCAACCTCTGCCGCACTCAACAGGGAATGGGCTAGCGAGTGTGTGTGTGTGAAACTGAAAATGAAGTAAGTCATTTGAGGGAGAAACGAAAACATTCATCCATCTTGCCAGAGAGGGCATGAGACAGGCATTTCAAACAGCATCGATCGACATATATCAGCCAGAAATATGGCAGGTAAATTGGGCAAACACATTGATGAAATCATAAACACAAACGCATTTTCACAGGATTATAATTAGACTCAACCCAAATCAAATCCCATGTTCCTGTTGCAAGACTAGTCCAGTGTGAATAGGGCTGGAGACAGGTTTCTGCCTTACTTTATCATCATTATGGCACCACTGCAGCCTACTTTGCCTGACTCATATTCATAACATTATGTAAGGTAGGTATTCTGTTTCCTCCCAGCTACGAACAGGTTAAAAGAGCCTAAACATTACATGCCAAGCCCGACCAAAACACAAGCGTCAACAGGACATGGCAAGGTGGCCACATTCACAGACCTGCCAGAGGGTCCTCCGTCTCATTCCGCTGCTCTAAATTAGAAAGCATTTTGTGCCACTCCACTTCAATTTAGATGCAAATGTATGTAAATGATGCTGACCCCTTGTCATTCGAATTGGTTACGGTGCCACCGAATTAAATTGTGGGTGGGGGGGGGGGGGGGGACATCTGATCATAGCTGGTGTGGGGCCTGTTGACAGGACGCATTAGTCATGTCTATTCTGACCAGCGGTGTCAACACTTCTAAATGCGCTTTACCCATCCCCCCGACCGAGATTAGATTAAGATGGGTTCTTCGGGCCTGTCATTGAGCATTCGAGGAAGATATCTTTCTCTGGATTCCCTGGCAGTTTAGTTTGACACTCGATTGCTGAACGGTGTTCAGAGTTGCGTAATGGCTGAGTGCTGATGAAAGTCCCCAGCGCTCTGAGCTTATTCTTCATACAGGTGAAGACAGGCCCTGAGCATGGCTGGAACTCCAAAATGAAATGTCTTGCAGAGGGAATCAAACACTTAATTTATAAGTGCATACCAGGGACTGTAAACACTTCATTAATCTGTTTATTTATCTCCTGTCGTTCAAAGTAATTGACGTCTCAGTCTCAGTCTCAAGACAGATGTATGGATTTTCATTTGACTTCACCAGATGGATGCTGGACGGAGTCGACATCGACGTCGGGGCGGATGACCACTACAGCTTGGTGGGAGGCAACCTGGTCATCAGAAACCCGGCCCGGGACAAGCACCTGGGGAAGTACTCGTGCATCGCCACCAACGAGTACGGCACCGTCATCAGTCAACAGGCCTCTGTGCAGTTTGGATGTGAGTGATCTGGTGGGGGATCCCTCTCCCCCCTCCCTCTCCCTCCTCCATCTTCCCCATCCCTCTGCTTCTCCTCCCTCGCTCTCTCCCTCCTCCCAATCCCTCTCTCTCCCTCCCATCTCCCCATCCCTCTGTCTCAACCTCCCTCTCTCCTTCTCCTCCTCTCTCTACTCCCTCAGCTCTCCCCTCCAGACTCACCCCTCTCTCGGCTCCCTCCTTTTCTATACAACTCCCTCTCTCTCCCTCTCCTTTTCTTCCCATCCCTCTCTGTCCAACCTCCCTCTCTCTCCTCTCATCTCTGACCAATCCCTCTCCTCGACTCTCGTCAGCCTCCCTCCCCATCCCTCTCTCATCTCCCATCCTCCCCATTATTCCCACCCTTTTTTCCCATCCTCCATCCCTCTCCCCATATATTCCCCATCCCTCTCTCTCCATCCTCCCCATCCCTCTCTCTCCATCCTCCCCATCCCTCTCTCTCCATCTTCCCCATCCCTCTCTCTCCATCCTCCCCATCCCTCTCTCTCCATCTTCCCCATCCCTCTCTCTCCATCCTCCCCATCCCTCTCCCCATATATTCCCCATCCCTCTCTCTCCATCCTCCCCATCCCTCTCTCTCCATCCTCCCCATCCCTCTCTCTCCATCTTCCCCATCCCTCTCTCTCTCCATCCTCCCCATCCCTCTCTCTCCATCCTCCCCATCCCTCTCTCTCCATCCTCCCCATCCCTCTCCCCATATATTCCCCATCCCTCCCCCCCGTTCCCGCCCGTGTCAGCTCCGTCCTTCTCCACTCTCCATCTTCTCCTCCAACCCTCCTTCCCTCAATCATCCTCTCACTCTGTCTGTCTTCCCCTTCCTCTCTCCATCCCTCTCACTCCTTCCTATGTCACCGCCTCTGCACTCCCTCATTATTCCAAAACCCTCCCTGCCGCTGTCCTCATTCACCTGCGATCCATTCCTCCAGCTTCCCCTTCCTCCGGCCCTTTCTACCTCCTCATCTCCATCATGTTCTCTTGCATCATGCATGACTCTTATTTTCTTAAAGGGATTTGGCCCATATTGCTTCCACATCCTCCATGAATATTCACAGCGTTGGTAGCCATTGTGGAGATGTGGCATAGTTTCGGAAGCTTGTTTTGCACAGGGTCCAACTTCATAAAAAAAAAAAGAATGGCAAAGTGTTATGACCCTCGAGTCTAGGGGATGGAGGAGCTTAGCATAAAGCTGACTCAAACTATACAGACACTGGGGTTTCACAATTAAACAAAGATTTGTTGGAATGAGAACAAATAGTGATTACGAAGGAGTTACGAGGAATTACGAGGAAGAATGAGGAAAATAATAAGACACGAGGTGACAATAGTGTGGCTTGCTTTGCAACCACACTAATAAGCATGAAGTTGGTCGGAGATGTCAGGGTGAGCCTGGGCCAAAATAATAAACCTAACAGGACCTACCTTCAAACAACATATCTTTCTAATTGCTCTACCTCCATGGCACTTGCTCGACAAAAACAAGACACAAATTGGGCCCCCCAACCTTTAAAACAAAAAGCCAATAATGGCCACAGTTGCAACAAACCACAGATACTTAGGAAAGCAAAGGTAAGCTCAGAGGCTTTAGAGAGAGAGCATGAGAGACCCTACATGTAGAACCGATGAGGTTTCCAAGCAGGCAGCTTGGCTCTCATTGGTTAGCGTCCACCAATGGAAACAGACTCCAGAACAGCCATATTTGTAGTTCTACAAATACAGGACAGTGTGAGGAAAACAAACAGGGGAAAACCAAAAATCCACAAATGCATAGCAACGTAACAGAAAGAGAGACTATTTAATTCATATAAACTAGGAGATGGAGATGTTCCTATGTGACTTGTGAATGTGTGGTGATACTGAATTCTGATTGGCTGCTCACTTACTAACTTACTCACACTTCCCTTTGTTTCTTTGATTCTCTCTCTCTGTCTCTCCATCTCTCTCTCTTTGTCTCTCACTCTCTCGCTGTGTCTCTCTCTCTGGCTCTCTCTCTCTCACTCTCTCTCTCTTTCTGTTTCTCTATCTATCTCTCCTTTTCTCTATCTCTATCTCTCTCTGTTTCTCTATCTCTATCTCTCTCTTTCTCTATCTCTATCCCTCTCTCTTTCTCTCTCTCTCTCTCTCTCTCTCTCTCTCTCTCTCTCTCTCTCTCTCTCTCTCTCTCTCTCTCTCTCTCTCTCTCTCTGTTTCTCTCTGTTTCTCTATCTCCATCTCTCTCTCTCTCTGTTTCTCCATCTCTCTCTATCTGTATGTCTATCTCTCTCTCTCTCTGTTTCTCTATCTCTATCTCTCTCCTCTCTTTCTCTCTCTCTCTCTCTCTCTCTCTCTCTCTCTCTCTCTCTCTCTCTCTCGTCTCTCTCTCTCTCTCTCTCCTCTCTCTTCTCTCTCTCTCTCACTCGTCTCTCTCTCTCTCTCTCTCTGTTTCTCTCTGTTTCTCTCTGTTTCTCTATCTCCATCTCTCTCTCTCTCTGTTTCTCTATCTCTCTCTCTCTGTATGTCTATCTCTCTCTCTCTCTGTTTCTCTATCTTTCTCTCTCTCTCTGTTTCTCTATCTCTTTCTCTCTCTCCAGATCTGGATTTCTTCTCCTCAGAGAGAGAGAGGCAGTGTATGTGAAGGAAGGACAGGGAGCTGTTCTGCTGTGTGCTCCACCTCCTCACTTTCCAGGTACGGGTCATTGAACTGCACTCTGCTGGCTTCCTTATGTGTTTCCAAGCATTGAGAAGACATCCCTTACCAATTGTTTGTCCTATAAAAGCAAATCAAACCATGCCCTCTACTGGCTCAATGCTGAACTGCCCCATGGAAAGGACAAAAACTGTTACATAACTGGATAGGACATCAAATATTTATGTGTGTGCTTCTCAATTTGTTGTTTTCCTGAGATGTGTTGTTCTAAAGCATGGGAGAGGAATACATTTTTTGATGCCATCTTTGTTTTTATATTGTGTGTGTGTATGCAGCATATGTTTATGTGTGTATATTGATATTCTCAATGTTTTATTATATTTAAATAATGATATTTAAGATATTTAAGAACAGCATACAAATTTGGGTTTCATATATCACAAAATGACTATATATCCAACGTGAGTGGTATCTCACTACACAGTATCAGAGCTGTAGTAAAGCACTCTGGACTGTATTATTAAATTAGGGATACTACACACACACAGTATAACTTAATATTTAATACCCTTCAGACAGCAGATCCATGACATAAAATCCCCCAAACTGAAACCATGGTTATCTATTGCTGGTATTTCTCTGCGTTCTGCTCATCCACCTACGAATAGCCTCTGGATATTTTCTTTAAGACCATCTGTATTATTAAAAAGGTCAGTTCTCTGAATAACGCAAAACTGGCTCAGAATGCCGAATGGAGAAAGTACAAAACTCTCATTCACGTGTATTTAAAATGATTCATAAACCGTTCCCATCTTGCATTCATGTGTATTTAAAATGATTTGAAACCCTTCCTATCTCTCATTCACATGCAATAAAAAATGATTCCCCAAAAAAATTAAATAAATCGTGCGCCGACCCTCCTGAGTTTCGGACTCTCTGTCCGCTCGCCGTGATTGACAGCTTCCCGTCGTTTGTCCCCCCTCCCCCCTCCCCTCCCCTCCCCCCTAGCCGAGCTGTCGTTCAGATGGATGCTGAACGAGTTCCCCTTCTTCATCCCGCTGGACAAGCGGCGCTTCGTGTCCCAGACCACGGGCAACCTGTACATCTCCAAGGTGGACCGTTCGGACACGGGCAACTACTCCTGCTTCGTGTCCAGCCCCTCCATCTCCAAGAGCGTCTTCTCCAAGTTCATCCCCCTGGTGCCACTGGCTGAACGTAAATATGACTCTTTCGCATTGGGATTTCTTTCAATACTCCACAAAAAACACCATTACGGGATGCATTTTGAACATGCTAGTCAAACCACCCCCTCTCCCCACCCTGATCCATTTGTGTTGTTGTTTTCTTTTAATATTTAATGATGCTGAATGGTGTTGGTGTGTTCCCCTGAACACTAAGTCTCACTGTGGGTCAATTGTGGAAATTGGTTTGCGTTGATGCTATTATGAGTAAGTCAATAGATGAAAGTGGTTGAATGTTCACATGGATGTTAGCGTGCCTGTTTGTGTGTTCCCACTTCTAATCGAGTTCTCTACAAGACAACAGCGACGGCGAATCAATTAGGGTTAGATAGATACATTGACTATAATAAGTCCCTTTCAGTATCAGCCTTTGATTGGATTATGATAGTGGTTTAGAGTGGGAAGTGGTTTAGCCCACTTTGGTGACTGCTTAAGATCCGATGGATTGAAGGAATTTACTGGAAACATAATGTTGGACAAGGAAACACTCTGACTTTGACAAAAACGAGCACTTACACTTACATAAAACAAACACTGTTCCCCATTCCCATTTTCGTCTTCAAAACCAGTGGTTTGAATGGACAGACTACCAATTCATCAATTACAAATTGTTGGTTTGTTTTCTTATAATAATAACATAATAACATGTCTATGTTGGGCTTTAGCAGAATAAACCCAATAGGACAGATTTGTCACAATAATTGCAGGTTATAGTTTGGATCTTTTGTATTTGCCTCACTGGTTTTCCCTGCAAAAATATATGTTTCTATCCACAGAAACCATAAATGAAATCCTCTATTAACAAGTGGGATTTAAACCAACAGGGTTGTGCATTTGATCCATTTATATAGTTCCATTCACATAATAAGATATAGAAAATTCATCCTTTGGAACTCACTTTGGAAATGTTCAAGAACTCTGAAAGGCCAGGATTGTGTTTTAAACGTAGCAAGACCCCGAACACAGCAAAGCTCAAATTTACAGCGAGTTCCGAAGCGGAGCTCTCCCTGCATCCCTGTCTTCACACCGGAGGTACATTGAATCCCACGTGGAAGGTGTCAAGAACGGAGGCGGAAAAAATCGACCCCGCACCGGATAAAAGGGCTCAGCACTCGAGATGCGCTCCGACTCAGCCTGTGGTTTGGAAGTCATCAGTGCCTCCTGATCCGCATGATGAAAGCGGATGTGCTTTATACTTTAGTTTTGCTGTGGTGAGGCAGTCAAGCGGTCGAAAATATGCGTGACTACATGACTCAAAAGTAAAGGGACACAAAGATGCCACACAAAATGAAAAGAAGAAGCTAGTTAAAAACCAATACTGCCTAATGTTGATAATTGGCGAGCAGGAAACACTTGGCCTCTGTTTAAAGTCCTATGGAGCCCGACCTTACATAGTTCAATGGACGCTTATCTCCCATATTTATAGGTATAAAAGATGATATGATATACTTCTTATTGTCGTAATTACCTGTATTTATTTATTTTACCTCCTTGTATCAACACCTTGCTGTACTACATAGTGAAAATAGGCCACTTTTTCACTCAGGCCACAGGGATATGATAATAGGGTTATGATATAGTAATACTATGACTACAATATTGTTTTCCCTCCACACTTTTGGACTTGATTTCGGTTTTGCCAGCTCATAACAAAGATAGAGTTGAGTCTTACTTTATGCTGACCTATTAGCCCCCTTTGCCGCAGAGGGAACCAAATCATATTCCGGTGGTAAGCTAAGCTTTCAGGGAAAATCCCTTGCGAAATAACCTTTGAGGATTCTAATTAGTTTGTTTTATTTCAAGTGCGGGTGAAAAAAACAGGACACAGCTGTTTCCGTGCTGTTATCGGGGAGCTAACCACATATTCTATGACTTGATTTTGTTTTGTTATGTTTTGTTTATTAAGGAGCCCGCCAAGCAGAGCGTGCACCACCTGTTGCAAGCATTTCCTAAATTAGTTTCACAGAGGGTACAATGCATGGATGCATGGAACAATTCACAGATATTTGATTCACAATCAAATATTTGATTAATAATTGGATCTAATGTGCAGGAAAAACACATGGTCCTGTACAATCCCATTATCAGGCAAGGAAAGGGTCATCTTATCAGCAAGGAATCACAGCCATTGTAGTGGAGTCAGGAATGGAGTCTGGCATCAGAATAGAGTCTCTCTGGTACATTCAAGTGGTTTAAGAACTGCAGTGTACACTCACCAGACAGGAGAGCTAGCCCCTGGCTAAACGCATCTCTGCAGTGCCATTGTGTGAACGTGGGAGTGAACCGTGTCTTTGCAGGCGTGCGTGTCCATCTATATGCGGCTCCTTCCTGAGTGTGTCGTGTCTCTGGTTGTGTTTTTCTGCATCAGCGTGCAAAGATTCCTCATAAAGACTGACCTCAGCGCAGACACCAGCTCTCTTGATAAACTAAGCGTTGCATCGTTAAAAGCTTTTCCCATTTCTTCTTGTTATGTCACTATAATCAGTGTTTCCTGTCTCTATGATTTATAAATTGTTCTCATGCTGTGTTAATTTCAACAAACCCCACCTGAGATCTAAAGTATATTATGACCCTGACTCCGCCACCACCAGTGACTGACCTCAGCCATCCAGGGGAGTCACCGCACATCTGTTCACGGCTGTTTCGCTCTCTCTTCCAGGTCCGATCAGGAAGTACCCCGCCGACATCAACGTGAAGTTCCCAGACACCACGGCCCTGCTGGGACAGAACATCACCTTGGAGTGCTTTGCGTTGGGGAAGTACGTACCGCTGTCAGGGCCGGGGATGAGTAGGTCTGAGCTCACTCCGACGACTTTGGACTCAGTGTTGAGTCATTTGGCGGAAACTTCAATCTGAAGAGATGAACAGGGGATTTGCAAGGATACATGTTATTCAAGAGCAGGTGGAGGCTCTGGGGTCTGCAGGTAGACAGCAGACATAGGAGTTCGAACCGAAGAACATTTCTGCCAAGGAACACCCTAACCACCTGCAGACTATCCTGGCCCTGGAACGGAACTAAGAAACTTTCATCACGTATGCGTCAGACAGGGGATTCAGTTACCATAGATACGGACGAGCGCACCCTAGTGCCAGGCACACACACACACACATACACAGGAGTTAGCGATGAAAGTGTGTGGGGGGGGGGGGAGGCTGTTGGATTAGAGAGGAAGCTGTGACGAGTCAGGGATGACAGAGGCTTATCACCCCCTCCCCCTCTCCCCCCTCTCCCCCCTCTCAGCCCCATTCCAGAAATCCGCTGGAAGAAGGAGAACGACGACCTGCCTCCGAACCACGAGGTGAGCATGGTGGGGGCCCACCTCCACCTGTTCAACGTGCAGTTTGAGGACGCTGGGAGCTACACCTGCGAGTCCCGCAACTCCAAGGGGAAGGACCACCACACCGCCCGCCTCTCCGTGGAAGGTGGGGTGGAGCTGCTCCAGTTCTGCTGCTTCGATTCCCAGGCTGACTTGTAAATCGCTTTGGATGAAAGCGGAGTGTGATGCGTGTGTGTGCGTGGGTGGTTGTGTGCGCGTGTGTGTGTTTGTAGGCCTTTCAAGTTCACTAGCCAATTAAAGATTTAAGATGTTTGTTTAACCGATTATTTACTTTTATTTAATTGGAATTTCAGAAGATCTGTAGCCTCGATTCGCAAGATCAGATATCGTTCAGTCATCGCTTGAAATTCTGTTTTTTTTTTTCCACACAAACACACACATTCCCACACGTGCACGCACGCACGCACGCACGCACGCACGCACGCACGCACGCACACACACGCACACACACACACACACACACACACACACACACATTCACCTAGTAGCCTTGACGCGCTGTGTGTTTGCAGCGTTCCCTGAGTGGCAGGAGCACATCAACAGCACGGAGAAGGACATCCACAGCGACTACACCATGACCTGTCTGGCGAGCGGCAGACCCAGGCCTCACGTCCGCTGGCTGAAGAACGGTCACCCGGTCAGTTCAGCTCCCCTAACCCTGATGTCATAGGATCCTCTCGTCTGCATAACCACAATCTTTGCCGGGTCCTTGAATTGTAATCAAATTTTGTATGTGATTTTCGTTTTTTTTACTTGAAAATGTAGGAAATGAGAACATAATATAGTTGTAGATGCGATGTATTGCCTATGTATTTAGACAAACCGCACAGGCATTTCCTCAGGTCAAATTTGTGCAATGAATTCAAAAAAGAGCTACAGCATGCATCAATGAATATAATCGTATCGACTTCTGAGCCATGTTTAAATGATGAGCCCCACTAGAGGGATCATCCAATGGGGATCTGCCAACCGTGGGGGTTGTCCAATCAGATCTCTGCACCGCCCAGTTACCGGTCAGACCTCTGCGCGACTTTACAGTACAACACTGTACACGGCTGACAGGCTGTTGGCAACAAGGGCTCCCATAGGGCACAGTGTCAGATGGAAAGCGCCCGGGCTCTCTGATTGGTCGGGTGCCAGTGTACGGCGTGTTGCCCCCCACGGAGACCCCCAGAGTACAGGGACAGATGCTGGCAGCGGACTGAGAAGAGGGGCGGCCAGGTCGCTGTTTGATGTAGCTTGACTGCAGAAGGCGTCATTATGCATTAATGCCGTCTCTTGCGTGTCCAACGGTGACATTTTCACTTTGCAGTCGTCGCGCTCATCCCCAGAGTTTTGGTTGTGGTGTTGGTGGTTCAGATAATTAAGAGGCTCATTCATTGGAACCTGCTTGTAAGTAGATGGTTTATACAAGTGCTTTGGCTGTCGAAACCCAAGCATCATACAAGGTCAAATATTCAGAGCTGTGAAAACAAATCAAATGAAATGTATATAAACATGCAATTAAATACATGAAGGCGAGCTAAGTGTAAAACACTAGATTACGATAACGCAGATTTAGATACAATTAATAACCCTACTGCTTTGCATCGCATTATTCCATCGTCCCTTTTCTTCTGTGTTAAAACCAGTTCCATTGGAAAGACATGGAGTCCATTATTCTGTTGTCGCTCTTCTTCCTGTGTGTTAAAAACAGTTCCATTAGAAAGACATGGAGTCCATTATTCTGTTGTCGCTCTTCTTCCTGTGTGTTAAAAACAGTTCCATTAGAAAGACATGGAGTCCATTATTCTGTTGTCGGCCTTCTGCGATAAAAACACTAAGATAAGAAAGACATGGAGTTCATTATTCTATTGTCCCTCTTCTTCTTCTTCTTCTTCTTCTTCTTCTTCTTCTTCTTCTTCTTCTTCTTCTTCTTCTTCTTCTTCGTCTGCTTCTTCTACATTTAAAACAGTTCCACAAGAAGGGCATGGAGTTCAGCGGGCTGACAGTGGAGGACTCGGGCATGTACCAGTGCATCGCTGACAACCACCACGGCATGCTGTACGCCAACGCGGAGCTGCGGGTGATCGGTGAGTCAGCCGCCCTCCGCCCAGACCTCGGCCAAACACATCCTGTTCAGAGATGAACTGCCCCTAACTCATTGAAACAGGCGCAGTCAATTTTTATATTTATATTAAAAATATACATAATAAAGGTAGAAAAATAGATATTGCAGATATTCCTAAAGTAATCTCATATACAGATGTTTAAGCATTTATCTCTCCTGTAAATCTAATATCTACACTTAAATACATACATATATACATGCTTTACATACATGCATACTGTACATACATACTGGACATACATAAATACATACATATATACATACATACTGTACATAAATAAATACAGCCATATTGGCGAGCACCGCAGTACATTTTTATATGTATCGTGTACGCATTCTTACAAGGCCCCTGAATAGTACAGCGTATTGTGATGAATGTATCTCTGCTTGCCTTCTCCCAGTGTGCGCTCCGACGTTTGACCTCAGTCCAGTGAAGACTGTGCTGGCGGCCAAGAACAGCCGGGCGCTGATCGAATGTCGTCCGAAGGCGGCCCCAAAACCCCACCTGTTCTGGAGCAAAGGCACAGAGCTGCTGCATAACTCCACCAGGTGGGCAGCTAATTAGAAAACTCCCATTTAGCTCGGTGCCGCTGGGCAATGCACAGGAGTAATGATCATGTTTATGGTATAGCAGTAAGTATTTTTATTGGAATCTGGGGTTTCCACGGTATCTCTCGATTCCACCCTGTCCATCTGTTCCGTGGATAGGAACTTTATATTTTATTGTGTGTGTGTGTGTGTGTGTGTGTGTGTGTGTGTGTGTGTGTGTGTGTGTGTGTGTGTGTGTGTGTGTGTGTGTGTGTGTGTGTGTGTGTGTGTGTGTTCGTGTGTGTGTGTGTGTGTGTGTGTGTGTGTGTGTGTGTGTGTGTGTGTGTGTTGACATTATACACCTAATTAAAGACACACAATACAGTAGCCTTCAAACACAAGGCTGTTCATGGTACTTTACAAAGGCAGGACTCGTATTTGAAAACGGACAATCAATACAAATACTTTTTATCCAGCAAGGCCGATGTAAGCTTTGGCCTTTTTTGGTTCCATTTAAGAGCTAGCCTTTAAAGGTTAAAGTATCGGTAACATTTGCAAAAATCTCAACAACATCCGCTCATGCATTCATGGCACACTGTGCTTTCCACGGTGTTGTTTTTAACCAAAAACAACAGTTCAGGGTGACCAAGCTGTTCTGAAAACTAGATCAATCTTTAGTTGAACCAACAGTGGAGTGTCTGTGGCATAGACTGTATTAAAGGTCTGGGGGATTTATCATTGGCTACTTTAATACCCCAGGGCTACTTGTGGTGTTGACACAGCAGATGTCCTTCAGCAAAACGTCCAACCCAAACCTTCTCCTGAATACATTTAATTTGCAGCAAATCAGTGATTGAAGTGCTGTGACCTGAGTTGAAGAGCCCTCTGGAGGTCATTCAGCCACACAGGCTCAAGGGTGTTTGTTGTCCTTACTGACGAACCCAAGGATAGAAACACACTGACATGCCAAGCTCGGGCTTGGACGAACTCAGGCGCATACACGCAGGCCTGCTGCACACGCGCATACACACACACATACACACACGCAACTGTACGACACAGACACACACACACACACACACACTGACACACAGACACACTGACACACAGAAACACACACACAGACATGTCCGTGCACACTTATATACACACACACTTGCCAATCACCCACTCACTCACTTACTCACTCACTGACTGACTTACTGACTGACTCAGACACATATACCAATGCACACACACACACAGACACACACACACACACACACACACACACACACACACACACACACACACACACACACACACACACACACACACACACACACACACACACACACACACACACACACACACACACACACACAGAGACACACACAGACACACACACACAGACACAACACACAAGAGCTCCAGAGATACTTTCAGAGAGAAGGGGGCTCAGGCAAAATAATTACCATGCAACATTTGGCCCCCTACTGCTCTGAGGGGCCGCTGTCTGTCTGGAAGAGACCCTGGCAGAACTCATCACTGCGTGTGTTTGTCGCCTGATCAGAATAACTAAATAGATGGTAATGAAGGAGACACGACTGGCTGTGATCTGTGGTTTAACTCTTGGTTTGTTAATGCTCATTTATTTAAAACTTCTGATGGAAAATTTTAAATATTTTGCTTTTGGAGAGAGGCGTTAAACGGCACTCTCACACCGGCGTCTGTGATTCTCACGGCCCTCACACATTAGATGTTTGACCTTATCACTGTGCTGAATATTTCATATCATAAGGCGGAATACTCCTTCTCTTTGTGTGTTCTGGGTGTGTTGTAGTGATGAACGATTCGGGGAAATAATCGAATATTTGGACCAATATTGCGATTGCGATTTAATGTGCGATTTTTATAATTTATTAAGTTCTTTATGTTGTGTATTATTCACTAAAAAATAAAGAAATCATTCTTTAGTATGACCAACACAACATTGGAAGCAGTCAACATAAAAACTGCTCTTTCCTTTAGGCCAGGCCGATGTGTTGAGATTAATATACATAAAGTTCTTTATTTAACTATTGAATTGTAAAATAACAATAAAGCGTACTGATTTCCAGTCAGTAACGGTAACAAATCACTTTTTTTTCTATTTTTTTTTCCATGCGTTCTATTACTTTGCGATTTCGATTTGAATTTGATTAATCGTTCAGCCCTGGTGTGTGGTGCCTCTTGGTTAATGATTGCGGTTCTCCGGTCCCCAGGCTGAGGGTCTGGGAGGACGGGACCCTGGAGATACTGAACGTGTCGCAGGACGACGAGGGGAGTTACACCTGCTTCGCTGAGAACGACCAGGGCAAGGACAACAGCACTGGATCCCTCACCGTCAAAGGTCAGCTGTCAGCCAAACCAATCGGGCGTTTAATGCTTTGTTGGGGCAATGGTCTGCTGCTACTGAAGCTTGGTTAGGCAATTCGGGGAGGCATGCCAGACATGGCTAGATTTTGAAGTATTCAACTGAAAGAATCCTGTCCCTCCCTTCAGGCCTTCCTACAAGGCAACCCCCCGCCCCCCCAAATCACTAGACTAGCTCGCTCGACAATATGTCTGGCTAATCTTGTGGGAGACTCCACTTGTGCACAATGAGTGCATGGGCATAGTGTGTGCAGGTAGCCGGGTAGATAGAGACAGGTAGGCAATGCAATCATTTTATTCGGGCTGAATGATATGATTTCACAGGCTTATCTGTGGGCCTGCGATAGCAACAGATACCGGATTTTTTTTTTTTTTAATGTCGGAGCACTCGAGTTATTGATTGCGGTCTGGATGTCCAAAAAAATACCTCCAAAATAAATTGCCTACCCTAGCTTTACTTCTGACACATACACTCATCATGCTGATAATAACATTCAGTTTTATCTTAACATATTTTGTCTGGTTTTTTTGTTGCTACATTTTGTTATTATTTATTAGTGTTATAACTTTTTTTTATTCTGATTTAGGCCAGATCGAAAATGCACCAGCAGCAAACAAATCTGACGTCCCCGCTATTGCTAACATAGCTAGCAGATAATAAAAAATGGTGTTGCGGTCTTGGTTCTTGCTTCCTGCTACCGTGTGAGCTACTAGCGTTAGCTTCGCTTCCAATGTCAATGCCTGCGTCGCCATAGCGTCCCGACCTTCACCTGTCAACGATAGCCGAGTTATGAGAGCAGTGTCATTCACTAAACAGTGTTAGCACAATTGGCAAAGTCGACAATTTGGTCCTTGTGCCAGAATCTTTAGATTAAACATGGACATTACTTACACCTTGGTTAATAGAAGATGACAGAATGTTTAAGGGATTGAGGTTTTAAGTGTGAAATGCTGTCATGTTTTGCTATTCAGATTTATATTATGTATCTTGGACCGTAGCGTCTTGGAAAGGAACTGGATTTATGGCTCCACTCTGCCCTCTTCTGGCCATAAGTGCACATTACGCAATAACCATTTTCTCTTCCATCTGGAAATACTTGCAGTGTATTTATTGGCCTCCTTTCTGGTCTTCCACCGCCTCCCCCCTCCCTGATTGCTGTGTGTGTCCGCAGACCAAACCAAGATCACCTTGGCTCCCTCCAACGCTGACGTCACGGTGGGGGAGGGCACACGCATGCAGTGCGCTGCGTCCCACGACGCCTCATTGGAGATCGCCTTCGTCTGGTCCCTGAACGGCCGAGTCATCGACCTATCGGAGGACAGCCGGCATTTCGAACGCACCTCGGTGAGCTGTCACTGTGGTCAGGCGTTTTTTGGTGGGGGTTTTATATTAGGTTTTACAATGGACTGTGAAGGATTTTCACTTGACAGTTTACTTTGACCCCGACCACAGAATAACGGGGAACAACGCTGCAGTTTGGGTCTGAGGGCCTTCCAGGTCAAATTATACAATTATGAATATTTGGGGTTGTGTCTGTGGTCATTTTGTATGGGAAATGGGAAAAGCAGAGATCTTTAGATAATTTTTTTAACATAAAAAAACATGCCAAGCTTAGAATAGATATGTGGACAACGTACAAAGCTAATAAAACCATTGCAGATTTTTTCTTTTTTTTTTCTTCTGATGGCTAACCATTAGCTTTTCTGCTTTACCACTTTATCCAGTGGTCAAATACCATCATAAATCACACCATGTCATAATTCTGACCAATGAGTTATCTTTTGGGCCATGTGAATGAGAAGGCACCTTAGATGGGAGACACTGTACGGGTGATCTAGGACGTCATGTTGCAGCGCACGATGATATATAGATCATAAACCAGCTGATTAGATAACGAAAGACTCTCCAACAAATCCATGAGAGTAAGACCTTGGTTTGGCTGCCTTCAACATGCCCTGCTACCCCCGGTATTACATCTGATTACAAGACATCTCCTTAAAAGACCTATCCCCTGAGCCCTAGACCATAGAAATATATTTTTTCCAGTTGCGGTCTCATTGGAGGGTCCACATCCGAATTGAATGGGCCTGATTCCCGCTGTATCTTGTACGTCCTTGCACTTAAAAATAGTACCTAGCATTATGTAGCACCTTATCCTAGCTATCTTTGTTATGTACTGGGAATGGGTTAACCTAGTAGTACTTTGCACTTGGTTCTATGAACATCCTTACTGTTTCGACTTCGATAAATCATTGCTTCTTGTTCTTCGGACAAACGTACTTATTGGAAGTCACTTCGGATAAAAGCGTCTGCTAAATGCCCTACATGTAAATGTTAAATGGTTGAATTCGATTCAGTATTCCATATGTTTGGAGACTGATCTGCGTGGTTCTTTTTATAGAACGGCAGCTCCAACGGGGGGCTGCTCATCAAGGACACGCAGCTGAACCATGCTGGGAGATACACGTGCATGGCCGAGACCACCGTGGACAACGTCAGTGCCTCGGCCCAGCTGGTCGTCAGGGGTGAGTCGCAATTGGGCACACAAACACATACATACACTTACATACATACACACACACACACACACACACACACACACACACACACACACACACACACACACACTAGGGCTTTGACTTTTGCCCAAAAATCATATTCAAAGTTTGTTTGTTTATTCATATTAATATTCGAATATATTTGAATATTTATTAATAATAATTTGACCATTAAATGCCTTCAGTAAGACCTGGATTGGGCTTTGCGAGGTTTGTTTACCACGTTGCTATGGTTACCGGTATTGCGTGTTCCAACGGTTTATTAG
>NC_082390.1:5903425-5953425 GCF_031168955.1 Gadus macrocephalus | reverse complement strand
TTAGCTTGTAGCGCGTAGCTAGTAGCTTGTAGCTTGGGCTCATAGCTCGTAGCTTGGGCTCGTGGCTTGTAGGTGGTAGCTTGTAGCTGGTGGCTTGTAGCTGGTGGCTCGTAGCACGTAGCTTGTGGCTCGTAGCTTGTAGCATGTTGCTGGTAGCTTGTAGCGGGTAGCTTGTAACTCGTAGCTTGTAGCTTGTAGCGTGTGGCTCGTAGCATATTGCTGGTAGCTTGTAGCTGGTAGCTTGTAACTCGTAGCTTGTAGCTTTTAGCGTGTAGCTCGTAGCATGTAGCTCGTAGCTCGTACAAGCTAGGGGGGGGCGAATTTGAGTTGATGGTGATGGTGAGGGGGATTTACCACCATGAGGGCTACTCTCGGGTTGTAATATTTCAACACTCTGCCATTTCGTTCTGTCAGTGTCACCTTATTATCACAGCCCGGGCTCTGCTCTGCAGTCGGTTGCGCTTCATCACAGTACATGTGTGAGTAGACGTGTGGAATTTTAATACCCGTAAATGGAAAACCTGTCGTCCCTTCTCCCTCGCCCTCCCGCTCGCTCTCTCGCTCGCTCTATCTCCCGCGTGCCCCTCAGTGGTGGTGGTGGTGGTGGTGGGGGTGGGGGGGGGGGATTAGCGTGATCTTTGTAGCCTGAACCAGAAAGCTGATCATTCACCCAAGGATGCAAAGCATTTAGCCCACTTATTAAGCTCCACTGACAGACTAGTGGCGATAACATGTCCGCACCCCGGCAGAGGCTACACACTCGGCTCGACGGGGGGATGCCCGGTTCTTATGGTAACACCCATGGGAATGTTGGTTATTTCTGTCGATGTGTAAAATATCTATGTGTATCACACACTGTAGAAAATACAGTGTAGCTGCCCGTAAATGACATGTGCCGAATTTAAACAGTCCGAAAACTGTAAAGCATGGAAAAAGTCACTTCGGATAATAGTGAATGCTAATCGACTCGAGTAGTATTGGTATGTAGTAAATGGGTAGTAAAAAGGGTTGGCGTACCTCAGTATGTAGAGTGGGTTGTCTTATAACCTGAAGGTTGCTGGTTTGATCACCGGCTCCTCCGAGCTGAGTTTGGAGATGGTCTGAGCAAGAACCCTGGTCTGGGTGACCCCGCCGTCGGTGTGTGGTGGATAAAAGCCCAAAATGGGAAATTACAATGAGAGGACGTAACATGAAATGTAAATTTACCGTATGTGTTTTTCTTTGCCTCCACAGCTCCGAGCGAGGCCCCAACCAACGTGGTAGGCCGACCTCTCTACGCCACGGACGCCGTAGTGGGGTGGGATCCAGTCCAGCAGGAGAACATAGCTGGATACCAGGTGGGTCAGCCGTAACCCCACACCCTCGCCTGCTTCCTCCGGTTCAAATAAATACATCAACTGTGACAGTTTGCCAACATCGTCAACATTTGATCCTGGATTTCTTTTCCAGTTTTAAACTTGGACAAGCCTGTAGTAGTAGGTGGCAGCTAGTAGTTAAACTGTTGTATAGTATCTATGTCTTTACAGAAAGAATGTTCAAAATATGAACGCAAAAATGAATTGAATTGAAAATAAAAAAAATTCTAACAAGTAAAGAAAAAGAAGAAATGAGCAATAATAAACAATAAAATAAAATGCTGAAACAAGTGGACAGTTAGAATAAAAACACAAATGAAAATAAACTGCCTAGCACTAGTTCTACCTGTTCAAAAAGGCGTGAGTAGGAGAAAAATTGATTTAATCTCACCCCTCCCTAAATTATTGATCCATAATCAGCTTCCTTATTACTGATAAAGAAATCCATATCAAAAATATACATTAATTATCAATGGTTTAAATTCATTACCAATAACGTAATGGGGGTCACTAAAGTAACATTTTAGGCATTCGCATCAACACTGAATCCAAATCACAAGCCGATGCCCATCGTCATCTCCCACTGCCATGGGACCTCTGTGTGTGCTCCAGATAAAGTACTGGAGGAAAGGGGAAGACAGCGGCCAGGAGACCAAGGACACGGCGGTGTCCAGCAGAGAGAACCAGACCCGGCTGGACGGGCTGAAACCCGACACGCTCTACTTCATTGAGGTCCGGGCGTACAACGTCGCCGGATACGGGCCCCCCAGTGAACCAGTGGAAATAAACACAAATAAAGCCCGTAGGTTACCTGGGTGATTTTTACATTACTTTACGTGACCATTCCACCTCACCTGACCTCTACTCTATCAGCCTCACCATACAAGACTATCCCATACATTGCCTCTACTCTACTGTACTACACTTTACTGTACTACACTTTACCATACTGTACTTTACCTCATGATATTCGACTATACTATACCTTACCATACTCTACTATACTTTACCATACTCTACTATACTTTACCAAACTCTACCATACCTTACCATACTCTACTATACCTTTCCGTACTCTTCTATACTATACCTTCCTATACCTTACCATACTCTACAAAACATCACAATTCTCTGCTATACTATACCTTACCATGCTCTACTATACCTTATCATACACTACTGTACTTTACCACTCTACTATACCTTACGATACTCAACTATACCTTACCACAGGGATTCCCAAAGTGTGGTACTCGCACCCCCAGGGGTACTCGAGCTGGCACCAGGAGGTCCGCGAGATGATAAATGTAATGGCGGTCTGGTGTAATATTACACAATTACAGTGTTGTTTTTTTAAGTGGGATTTTTTGATACAATTAAAAAACATGAACAGTAAACATTTCCTTTGTAATCCCTTTAATTTTAAATAAAAAAACCTATATTTTAAACGTAGACGAAGACAGCTGTCTTCTTCTACGGCTGCGCAGTGCGCACTGCTTGTCTTCTACGGACTGCCATATGCGCGCCAACTCGTTTCATTCATTCCTATATAAATATGCTTAACTGGCTGAAATCAGGGAAAACTGTCAAGTGGGATGTCTTCTGATAATGTTGTTAGTCACGAAGGAGGAGAGGGACCAAGAGAGGATTTGGAGGCATCAGAGGCGGAGAGAATAGAGAGAGAAAATTAGCGTCAGACGATGCGCCGGAGGAAACCGAAGAGGAGGGAAGGAGATGGCAAAAAAGAGATCATGAGGGTGAACACCAGACAGGGAAAAAAATAAGGAAATATGATGACAATTATCTGGGTCTGGGTTTCACTTGGATCGGCGATACAGATTGCCCGAAGCCTCAGTGCGTGTTGTGAAGTGAGGTTCTAGCAAACAGCTGTCTGAAGCCGTCTTCTCTCCGTCGTCACCTGCGCACAAAACATGGCAATTTAAGTCAAATGCCCCTTTTGCTATATTTGCGCTATATTTGATGAAACATGAGTCGGTATATGGCGATAAAACAAAGCTTTGTTGCGTTATATTTTCGTTCTTTTTGAAGTGGGGATTGGGGGTGCGCCAACCCGGTTGGGACGTAGAAGGGGGTGCGCAGGGAAAAAAGTTTGGGAACCGCTGCCTTACCATATTTAACTATACTATACGTTACCATACTCCATTGTTCTTCCCCCACACCCTAACTTGGGGTTTGGATTGACTCTGTCCCGGTCTTATGCTTCATTGTGTCCTGCCAGCTCCCAGTAAAGGTCCCAGAATCACCGGTAAGAAGTTCAAGGGTCAGCAGGTGAACATCCAGTGGGAGCAGGTGGAGCCCCTCGTCAACGAGTCCGCCGTCAACTTTTACAAGGTGAGCGATCTTTTGTACCTACCGGTGTTTTCTCAAACCAGTGGCGGACTCGGGGGGGGGGGGGGGGGGGGGTGGTTGAAAAAGCGTGCTAAAGTGCCCTTCAAGAGTGTCGAAAACGAGAGGAAATGCCTTATTGGCTGCCCTTTTCACGTGCAAAACATGATTAGGTGCCCTCTAGGGTGCTCCTTCGTAAAATAAATTATGATGATGTGCCCTCTAGATCAAGAAAATTCAATGACGTGCCTTAATGAGTGCCCTTATAGTCCCCTTCTGCCTGTCTGGTGCCCTTTTAGTGCCCCCTTTAGTACCCTGATAGTGCCCTTCTGCCCGTCTGGTGCCCTTCTAGTGCCCTGATAGTCCCCTTCTGCCGGTCTGGTCCTTCTAGTGCCCTGATAGTCCCCTTCTGCCCGTCTGGTGCCCTTCTAGTACCCTGATAGCGCTCGTCTGGTCCTTCGAGTGCCCTTCTGCCCATCTGGTGCCCTTCTAGTACCCTGATAGTGCCCTTCTGCCCATCTGGTGCCCTTCTAGTACCCTGATAGTGCCCTTCTGCCCGTCTGGTCCTTCTAGTGCCCTTCCAGTGCCCTTCTAGTGCCCTTCTAGTACCCTGATAGTGCCCTTCTGCCCGTCTAGTCCTTCTAGCGCCCTTCCAGTGCCCTTCCAGTGCCCTTCCAGTGCCCTTCCAGTGCCCTTCCAATGCCCTTCTAGTGCCCTGATAGTGCCCTTCTGCTCGTCTGGTCCTTATAGTGCCCTTCTAGTGCTCTTCTGCCCGTCTGGTGCCCTTCTAGTGCCCTTCTGCCCGTCTGGTGCCCCCATGGTTGAAAAAGTGTGCTAAAGTGCCCTCTATGGTGGTGAAAATTAGAGCAAGTGCCTTATTGGCTGCCCTTTACACGTGAACAAAAATGAATGAGTGCCCTAGGTTGCCCCTGATGATGATGATCTGCCCTCTGGAGCAAGAATATGGCAAACCTAAAAAAACATGTTGTGGTTAGCTATTGAGGTGCAGACATTCCTCTCTTTGGTAGCTGACGAATGGGGAATGCGAGGCTTTGCTTTCATGTGGCGTCGCCATGACAAACAGCTACATCGAGTGGTACTTAAATCTCCACTGGATAACGAAGCAAAAAGCGGATCAAGAGTATGTCAGTACCCATAGTGGAAAAGCGCAATTAGATGCCAAGTTAGAAAAACTTAATATTTCAGTTTGCATAATCCGTTAAAAATGTATATACATTTTTTGAGCGTTCAAGATCATTCAAGTGTAGGTCATTTCATGCAAGAGAGACGATAATGGTCAGCTATCACCTCAACATGAAGAAAAACTTCCTTAAATGTTTCCGTAGCTGGCTGTCAGCGGTCAAAGACTGTATGGTAGCGGCACATTGAATTGTCTCCAGTCTAATATTTACTTAAATGTTAGTAAAGATGAAAGCAGTAAGGCATCCTCCTTTCTTTGGCAAAAATGTGAAAGTGCATAATGATGTGAACAACTAATTTTGGTGTTTATAAAGTCGCTAGAATAAGGGGAAACAGTGTCTTTGAAGCAAAATTTTTTCTGGGGGAGGACCCCCAGACCACCCGTTTAAATTATGAGCCCAAATATTATTTTAAGTGCTACATGGAGATGTAACAAGTGCCCCCAATGGGACCTTCAAGGCAGCGCTTGCTAAGGTTTAGGGGATAGGACCTTCCAGGCAGCGCTGCCTTTATGGCTCCGTTGGGGGAACAAAACATCATCAAGTTAGAATAACCACTGTGTCCGCTGGTGGGTCCCCATGTTGTCCAGAATGTGCCCTTTTTATTTTTTCGCCCCTGCCCTTCAAACAGTCTGAGTCCGCCACTGTCTCAAACCATGCTTTGTTGTTGTTCACACACATTGTGTACCGTGTGTGTGCGCTTTGTGTGTTCATAGGTCCTGTACAGAACGCAGGGCCAAGGCGCCACCACTTTGTACACCACCTTCAAGAAGTCTATAGACCTACCCCTGCCCAAGGAGGGCATCGTGGTGGAGGTGCGGGCCCACAGCGACGGAGGGGACGGGGCCGTGTCACAGATTCATATCATAGGTAATTATGGGCTGGAGATGAGAACGATGCTTAATATCGGTCATGTGTTGGATTGACACTTGGGAAAACCACTGGGATTTCCTGAGAGCTGATAAGCACATGGCCTGCATCATGCTCTTAGGATGCTTTTTTTCTTAAAGCTAGGCTGGGTAATTAATTTGAGATGCATTTTTCATCATATTTGACGTGTCTATTTACATCCCGATTGCATTCAATAAACAAAATTCTCTGCAAAAAAGGAAAGAAAGAATCTGTTATCTATTGTTGTTGCAGCCCAAATTAAATAAAATTGAGCCTAGTCTGGTGGGTTTGTGCAATTTTGCTTACCCTAACTTGAAGGCAAAGGGAGTTCCCTTTTTCCTAGCTTTGTCCATCTACCTAAAATTATTCTATTTGGATCCATATCCATAAGCACATATATTATTATTTTGGGTTTACATTCACAGAGTTCAGTGCAATATAAATTATGATAAAAAATTCCTATAATATGTTGTGAAATATCCCCTTCACTCCAAATTTAAATGTTTGATTTCAATGGGAAAGCATTTGAGTGGGGAGCTGGCCCCACTACAAACCCACAGTTGCGAGGCAGCGGGTGTGACTGCTTATCCCAGGCCTGCCCTTCACCAGAAGGATCACAGTGGGTTTAGCTGAGGACGGACGAGGGGGGGCTATGAATCATTTGTTACTGTCAGTGGCGCCCCCAGTAGCCACTACGACAAAGCCCTCACAATTGGGAAGGCTTATGTTTCGAGAGAGGACGGTACGATTGTGGAGTCTTAGGTTCCTGACCAAAACCCCGTCTCCCTTCTTGCCCCCGATGGACCATGTGCTGCTGGGGGTCAAATGGGTGGACGGGTGGGCCGTCCCTAAGCCTCCGTAATGGATCTTGATCAGCACCCATCCCCCTGGCCACCCCTGCGGACTCTCTTATCCCTTTATCGTTGGACCCAGGCACACCTGACAGCTTGACGTCTCTGGCTCTGGAAATTAAGCTGCAGAGGATTATAAAAGCGAGCCACTGACAAATGACTTGGCTTTGACAAATGGCTGACCGTTTAGGAGGGGGGGGGGGGGTCGTTTTCCTCAGAGACAGGCGGGGGGGGGGGGCGGAGACATTATCATTTATGGCTTAGGTTTGATCGATGGCAGCTAGTTTGTAGTGCGTATTCAAATAAGCCACTTTTTATTTATTTAGTTTTATGGAGAAGGATATTGTTGTGGCTAGGATATTCCGACGCCCAGCAGGAAGATTCTGGGCTCATTCCCCGATGTCTGCAGCTTGCTTGAATGGATTTTTGCTGAAACAACTTTCTCCTCTTTAATGACCTGTGTCTGAAATCACTGTAAGCTGCTTTAGATCAAACCAACTGCTAAATTACTAAATGGAAATAAGAGTTCATGCCAAAAAAAAACGACGTTAACCTTTACGTAACAAGTCACTCTTACGATGCCAATTGACATGAGCAACATTCTCTGTGTGTCCCCAGGTGATGGTGTAATGGCTGCCCGCTCCCTGGGCCTGCTGTCCCTACTGCTGGTGGCGCTCCTCTGCCTGGACTTTTGAATGTATTGGCACCTCATGTCTTCACTTCCTGTGAAGGGGACTCTGTGATGTTGACAGCGTATGAGGACATGAACTCTTTCCACAATGTTTTTGGTTCCACCCCGCAACCAAAAAAAAACCAACATATTCCAACTGTCCACCCGCTACGGAATATGTTTGTGGGATAAAAAAAATAAGAAAGTTTGACACGAATTGGACATGGGCAAAGACATCCCTTATTTACTATCTACAAAGCATCTTGGGTGGAGTTTCAATAACGGTGTTCTGTCAACTTGTTCAATATGCCTTATGTAAACGATGACTCTTATCTTTCACAATGTTCTCCTCTTAAAACGGATGGTGAACGTGAGTGGCCGTCCCTCGGAGTTATGAAGCAGTTATTTTCATTTTCTATTATTAAACAGATGAAAATATGTCGATAAATGTGATTTGTCGGAATTTCCGATGCGTTGACGTTTTGGATAGCCTCTCCGGTAATGCATTCCATATTATAAGCTAACAGGTAGATAGTTGTGAACGATAAGTGTACACGTTTATGAAATTGTCTTTGTGGTTATAATGCGGCGCAGAATACTTACTTTTTTTATTGTCTTTTAGAAACAAGCACATCCTCCATTACAGAGTTACAGTCCAAGCAAATAACAACATTTAGCATCATAGTAAAAAGAAAGCCATGGTAATGTAATATATGCAATAATTTACATTTGAATGTGCTATTGATGTTATCTGTGCAATGATACATACTCGATCGAATTTATCTCCTATTGCAGATCATTGCAAATTGTAAAATTAAAGGATTCTCAATCACTTCCAAAACAATGGTGACGGCAGAACAATTCCACAGTTGAATGTAAAGCAAATGGATGGACCCTATAATTAACCGGATAATGTGTCAGAAAAACAGTTACGAACCCTGTCTGAAAGGCTGTGACAGTGGCCATCTTGATCTAATGTTGAATACTTGTGTATCTAAAATGCTTCGCAGGCCTGCCTACCCTTATTCCAATCTGATATGGCAAAGTGTTACACAGTGAGGTGTGTGGATTTAGAAATGCTTTTGTCTTGACTGTGTCATTTTGACCTTGGTACCAATGGTACCATCTGGTGCTTTGTAAAGAATGTAGGCATTTTCATTTACTGTTAGTATTTGTTCCATCATTTAGGTTTTCCTCCATGGCTATGTTCAAGTGTCACCAACAGTGATGGACACCTCATTCAGTACGCGTGCAATGTCTGCTACGTCGATGGCTACTTTATGTTTTCTAACGACCCAACTTGCCTAGCTCCTAATCTTACGTGCATCATTGTTGTTTTTTTCGTAATCGGTCTGTGCGCAGACTGAAGATGGACGAGCAAGCCATTCCTAGACTGCGCAAACGTAAACCTTAATAATTTGTTAGTCCAAATGAGCGTGGCCATCTGAACAGCTCATATATATATATTTGATTTGATAAGAAATTCGATTGTATATGGATTATACATACAGTATGTCTGTATATATAATCGTCAAATTTGTTTTCTTATGTGTTTTTTTTTCAATATTTGTTCGTCCCTGAAACGTGAGAGGTTTTTCTTTCGAGGTTTCTCATTTCCCAGAGGTTGATGAACTAAGTGTGCAGAGAAAAGAAATGCAGCGTTTACTATTATGATTACTATGATTATTATGATTACTACTACTACCGCGTACAGATTCATGATTTGTGTGACTGACGCTAGCCAAGCTTATCATCGTAACTATATCCACATCCACCACCAAGTGCTTTTCTCCTGCCCCCCCCGCTGCCCGCCCCACCCATGCAACATCCAAGCATCCGACCATCTGCGCGAATGCATGAATGCCTTGAACGTAAGACGTATTTTGGAGAAAGCGGCAACTCAGAACCATACATTCTACCATGCATGAACGTCGGAAAAACAAAATTAGTAACTACTACAGCGGTGGGTTTTTATACTTTGCAGGGGGAATTGACCGGTCTCTTCTGAACCCTCCGATGGCTTTACATTATATACATGATTATATTTCCTCCCCAGGGGTTGGCGGTCCTCAGTGGAGATGATGAGGATGATGTGTGTGTTGGCTGCCTAATTAAAGCTAGACATATTCACGCCTTGAGTCTTTGAGTTGTCTTTGAGGCCAAGTGAAATGACTCACTCAAAAGAAAACATCCTGCAATTCAATGCAAATGATTTGTTAGGGGGAATGAATGAAACCACTGGGTCTTGGTGTCGTGCGATTGGTTGACCGCTGTTGAAGCGCTTTACTTGTTATTGATGGTTGAGGTAGAAGGAACTGGACTCTGATCGGCTGGATTTAAAAGCAACAAATAAAAAAGTGTAGTTAACTCTTACATGTGACTATTGTCTTTTTATTGGGCTGCTTGAAAATGCTTTTGTTCATATAATCATTGATTCCAACTTCGAAATATTGTTGCTATTCAACACATTTTCAGACTACCTCAACTTTCTTTTCCAAAAGCACCCCTAGCAGCAGATTGTTGTGTTAATATAACCATTAGACATTTAAAAAAAAAAAAAAAATTCTAAATTATATATTTATTCGAGATGGCCACCTACGTCTTTGTTTAATCTCAATAACTCCCATGTCAAAACATTTTACATGTTAAGTAGCACTGCTAAAGGATGACTCCTTCTCTTCTTGAACTCGTCTCCCAGCCAACCACAACGTGTTGCTCATCAGGCCTTAATTAAGTACCCCAATTGTCAACCAACTCTCCTCTATATTATGGCACACGAGGATTTTGGTTTACTTTTTGCCGGACTGTGAAGCCGATTTTTTGTATTTTGTGAATTATCAAGTTGGAGCTCCCGTTTGTACACCTAATTTTCATTCTTTCCAAGTCTGTAAAATTATCCTCAGGTTTTTTCTTTGTATTTTGCCTGAACAACAAAAATCAACCATGGCCTCCAACGGGGTGCTTCGATAAGAGCCCTGCAGTGAGTAACCCCATTTTTATTTCATGAGGTAGTTTTAAGTTGTTTAGCTTCAACTGCTTCAGCAGCTTCAGTGTGCTGCGTACAGTAGGCCTTTCCCTTTTATTTCCCGTTAACTTTGAATGCATGTTATAGCAGCTAGCAGATTATAGCTTTTGTGTATAGTGATGTATTTTATTGAATGTCTTGCACAACTTATATGGGGGGGCCCGCTGCCCCCCCATATATCACCCACGTTATTGACTACACTAGGAATGCCCCGTCGTAACTAGGATAGGGCGTTTAGTACGGTCCTTCACCGTTGCTTCTTTACCCATAGAAAGCTACAGTCAGTGTTCAATTACGCTGATTTACCTTTGAGCATTTCCTATTAATAGGCTACTGTGTAAAATGCTGTTTAGAATTAATGTTAATGCAAGAAAAGAGACCCACCGGTGGGGGGAGATCTTATGTTTTATTTATGTTTTTGTTATAATGCACACGTGCATGTTGCAGAAAATGTACAACAGCACCCCCTGGGGTCACACTTTTCGGTGGGTCGCAGAATTCGGCGTAACAACGGGTCCAAATGTAGCAGCTATGGCGAAAATCACCTGTCGGGGAGAAGGTAGACTGTGCGACGCCCTGTGGCTAGACCGGGGACAGTCTACTGGTGACCGGGGAGCTCACCATTGCCATGGCTTAATTGGAATTGCTCGTAAGCCGAGACCGAAATAAGTGGGAGTAAACGACTTGTTCTATTTTGTTTACTTCACTTGAACCTTTTGAAGTCTGAAGACTAATTAGTTGGTTTGGTTGGTTTAGGCTTGGTAGGCTGTTGTCATGCTAAAATGTGTAATCATAATATGCCTTGTCGGTACCTGATTATTCATGCACTTGCACACACTACTTCAAACTATTACAAATTTAAAATATGTTTGCTGTCATTAATGCTGCTTGCAGTTGTATGTCTGCATCATCGTGTTGCGTCTGTGCGATGCGTTTTCCTTTGACGCTACATTGCTGTGATGTTGGGCCTCTATTCTAGCAAGGTCCTTTCTCCAAGTTGGTTCATTGGTTTGGGGGAAAGTTGTTTAACTAGCTTGTTCCAACGCAACTTTTCGGTAGATGTTTTGCTCTACTTGAACTGGTTGCCAGGGGAGCTTTGCACCAGTAGTTTGGCAGTTCCTTTGTTGTTCCAGAGCAATTGTGCTGTCAACGTTGCACTTGTAATTTATTGTTGGCGCATACGTGCTGGTTTGTAAAGTTGGGCCTGGCAACCCTGAACATCTTCACTGCCAGATGCTGCAGCTTTAGTAGAATCAATTTGATCAATTTTGCATAGTCCATTGGAAGATTGTATAATCGGTCACAGTGGCACTTAAAGTTTACCACTTTAGGGATAACTGAAGAACTTGATGATTGGACTACAAGGTTCCTTGACGGTAACCGGAAGTTACTCATGCTGGCTTTCATATTGGTGAGATTTCTATTTAAATGATGTAACTATTTTAATTAAGAATTCTAAATGCTTGAATACAAACCGGTCAAGACGCCTTACTTTTACATTTAGTAGAGAATACTTGGTGACTAACAATAAGTGCATTTTCAGATGAAAAGGAAATACTATCGTTGTTTGTACAGTACAGACATGCATAGAAACATGTCCCAAGCACTGACAATTGCTAGGTAAGAGTCTATTGTCTTTACTATAGGGGCAGCTCAGTGTTGCTGATCCTAGAAATATAATGGCTAAATTTGAGATGACTGAATCAATTCTAGTTGCATCCATCTAGCAGAGCTGTTCAATGAAGTGTTCACATCTTGTGTATAGTTCCCTAGGTGGCAGCTCATCTGGATGGTCTGGCATTGATGTTTGTATGACGGCAAACCGGCTGTCACTCCAGGAAAGGTCCACCTTTAAGCAAAATTAATGAATAAATATCCATTTGTGAAAAGTATTGGTATTCATTTGTGATTAGAGATATTTTTTTTTTTTAGAAGCAAAAGTTAAATTCCAGTACCAGTCAAGTGTTATGAATATTGACGGCCATCTCTTAAAGGGGGTCATGATTAAAATGACTGAACTGTTTACGGTGTGATGCTGACTTGCCTTTTGTTTTTTTTTCATTCAAACACTCCAGTGCATAAGGACAGAACCAAGTTGATCTACTCCTGTCTACCGTCCAGTGACCTACTAGTCTTTCACTTCTACGGATGAGCGTTTCCTCAAAACCCAACCTTTCCCTTGGTCTTTCCACAAGCTTCTTGTGTCCACTTGGGGTTTTGAGTGTCAAAGGCTTCAGAGATGACATGTAATACTTATTGCTTCATAAATAAACAATTTTTATAAGATTTAGTCTTCATTTTTTTTGTTTTTCTTTCCAGTAAGAGTTTATATCAATACAATGTCGATACTGTTGGAAGAATATGAACTTGAAAAGCAGCCCAAAGGGTGGCACTTCAAATGAATTAAAGGTGATGTCAGATTTTAAGAGCTGTAATTTTTTAGTAATCTCTGGGCCATCCGTCAGCTACATTTGAGGGCAATTCTCTGGGTGTTCTGGTTCAATGTGCCAGCCTCCGTATGAGAAAATGGCCATCTAATTTCTAACCAATTGAAGCATCATTCACATGATCACATTGATCAAATGTAGAGGGAAAGTTATTTTCAAAAACTTTAACACTCACATCTTCACTACTATTGAAGATTTGGCATTGAGGGGAGAAGGGAAGAAGTAATTTTCTTGGATACTTGGAACTGCAGCTAGACTCAAATTAGCTGTAGAAGCAGCCTGGTGGGTGGGGTAGACTATCGTCATCACCGTTCATTGGTTTTTTTTATGTAAAATCTGAGGCAATACTAAAATATTGCATCTAGAATAACACTCTGACCATCAAAACTTTAACATTATGAAATGTCTTTCACTGGACATGAAAGTGCAAGGCTTAAACAATGGCACAAATAAAGGAAGTCCTGAACAGACCTCATTTCTAAGGGAATTCCCACGAAGGTTCTCGTCAAAAACTGGACTCATCCCAAAGCAATATGGAGTGGACCCTGAATCATTCCCACACCCCATTAGTTTCCTCCTTGCTGACATTAACAACGGTAGCTTTCAGCTAAAGCATCTTTTAACGGTGCAGTACTCGGAAACTTGCGTGAAGGGCAGTGGTGACTGACAGGAATTATAGCGTTAACGTACTTCGGCAAATAAATTGTCTATTTTGTTTTTCGCTCAAAACATTTTTTCAACAGGTTCTATAGTTGGACCTTTTCCCAAATGCTCTGAGAGGGCCAACCTACTGGATGTTTGAATTAAGTCACAGATGGGATTGTTGGCCATTCGGATTCTGCAGGGATTGGATCAAACCATCTGCTTTTAGTCTTTTAATTATCTTATTCCTCCCATTCACTGACATAAAATCACAAAACACTTAGGGAAATAACCTCGACAAAATGTTTTGTATTACTCTAAGGGGGGTCCCCAAGTGATTTCCGGCTGTACAATAACTACATTATCCAGGCTCCATAATCTAATGCATAAGCATACATCTGTTTACAGTGAACTCCTTTCAACTGTACTCCTACGTAACTGTTTAAGACATTGTTAGGCTCCTACGCATGATCAGACCACACATTATACTCGTTCTGCTTTCCATAGGCAGAAAAATGAAGCCCACCTGAGATGCCCAGCCAGTATTATGTCATTCAAGTGTTCATGAGATTTAAATATTTTTTATAAGTATTCTAGTATATATTATATTCCAGGACATATTGGTGATCGGAATGCTTCCCCAAAATCTTTTGCTGTATTAACATTGAATCACTTAGGCTACACAATAAACATTTGAGAGGCTATATCGCTGAACCTATAGAGAGAAACAGCGACCTCCAGCGGCGTATCCCGTGATCACTTAGCTTGAATCCATAAAAGAGGCTCATGTTTTCAAGGTAGTTGTGTTTTAATATCTATCTAATCTAAAAAAGGTATGCTTCTATTTATTTACTTTAAAACAACATACCCGAATTGTTTATTGTAGAACCGCAGTGGCGACTTCAGGGAGCGGAGCGCGCTTGTGAGCGCATTCACGTACGCATGGGAGGAAAGTTTCCTCTGGCCGGCTCATTAAGCTCAACCTACCCAGAGTATCATTTCATCTTTCCGCCTGGGTTAGACCGAGCAACAGCAAGTTTGAAAACTTGTTTCAGCTTTTTTGGGGTTGCCTTTTTAAAATAGCATACAAACCCCCGCTATTGGCTGATCGACATAAGAAAGCATGTGCGCAGAGTGACCACTCTCCCGGGAAGAAATCATCTGTCAAGTTTTGCGCTCCGCTGTGATGGATTCTCAAGCTGAACAAGACGGTGATCAGCGAGATCGCTATATTTGCGGAAAGGGATGTGGGCTTTTACTGTCCCTTCAAGGAAACCACTCTTGTTTGGCGGCACTTCGACTGCATTCGAATAACATTGAACGGAGGAGCGCAACTTTGCAGCATGAATCCCGGATGGCGAGGTTAAGGTGGGGCAGACGAGAGCAGTTTCTGCTGGCCCAGGTGTCATCTCTACAGGGCGAAGCACAGCTCGCTGCACTCAAGTATCAGCAAAAACTGCACCAATACATGCTGAATATAAACAGCATTGCTGATCAGGTGATTGGGTTTTACAAGGTGAGAGGAACCACTTCCTTAGATACGTTTTTTTCAAAGAATATTAATTATTATAATAAAACAAAACATATTGATACACAATTTTTTATATATTTTCTATTAGAGCAAGCAAATTGTATCATGACACAAACGCTTAGATCTTACTTTCATAATATTTGTTTTTTATTTATAGGGTATTTACCATAACTAACCATGAGTTTAGTCATGGACAGTTTTTCTGTTTGGCTAGTTGATTGAGTCTCCCTTCTCCCTGTCTCTGAGTCACTCATCTCTGTACTGGTTTCACAGGGTGACACGAGGATATCCCGAGAGACGACAGTGTGTGCAGAAGAGACGGAGAAGCGAGAAGAAATGCCTAAGGTAGGACAAACATCATGTGTACCTGACATCGTGCCGGCGTTTCAGACCTCTACCTCACATCTCCAAAGTATCTGTTGTGGACAGAAGCAGTCGGCGCCTTTCGATTTTTGAAAGTTCCCTACATTGCAATTATAAGTATTAACATTCCTGTTAGCTATTATGTTATTAATGTCTGAATACCTCCCACGCAACACTGTTGTGATTCATGCTTAATTGCTGAAAGATTATAATGGGAGAAAGATGCTTCACAGACACAACCCCTACTAGACAAATATGGGTTTTGCGTTCCATGTTCATGTTTTATATTATTGATTGAGGGCAATATCTGTGACACAAGTTTACGGATGGTAATGGAAAGTAATTGCACTGCACACTGTGTTGGCTTGTTATTTAGCCTGCAGTGTTTGGACTGTGTTCGTGTGTCCTTAATATGAATGTCATTTCTTTACCCAGAACAATTATGTTGTAATTCCTGATCACAATGCCACCAGCATCTCTCAAACCTATAATAAGCACACTGCTTTTTAGGTAACAGCATTAACATGCTAATTACACCATTTTTAATAAACGTTAACACGTGGTCATACCAGTCTCACCCATCCTGGTCATTCAGAGGACAAGGCCCACCCACTTCCTCTGAATCGCCTGGTATCAAAGCACAACCCGACACAAAGCAGGGTGGGGAAGGCCAGCAGTGCCTGTCAGAGGACCCACCTTGTTTTTCTTGTGTTTTTGTCCATAGTTTTGTCCACTATTCTCTCTTTGGAGAATAGTGGGAGTCGGTTTGGCAGCGTACCATTTTTCACTTTTAACCCTTGCTCATAAAATGTATGCCGGTATTGGGCTTGCAATGTTGGACAGAAAACGTAAAACCATCTTTAACATTGACTAACGTGCAATATTTAAATAAGTAATGCAAAGAACTTTTCCAGATAGTTCTGGCTATGAACATTATTCATTTATAAGCTGTAGGATTTTTGGAGAAACCTGTTTGTGAAAGTAAGAACTGCTTGAAAGTAACACAGAGGCAATTTATTGTCCGTTGGGGTTGATGTGTACTGTACCGTTATTTGTCTACTGTAGTGAATCATTAAAGATCTGAATTATGTATCCCCCTGTCAAATGTAATATGTGTAAATCTATGGGTGTGTATATTATTATTTCTGACCATCTGCAACATGGTGTTTAGTTCAAACCATGGGTGAGATGTAATGGCCTTAATTAAGCCAACGGTCACATGAAGTATGTATAATTTCCCACTGCATGCTGGGAGTGGGATAGGTTTCCTCATGATTGATGATGAAAGTGGTTTTGTTCCCTGTTACCAAAACACAGCGCAGTCTATTTCCAGACGTCAACTCTAGGCTGAACAACGCCACACTGATGCCTTTATAATAGTTCTCTCGCTGTTGTTGCCGGCTTTTACTGCCCAAATAGACTTTACTACACTGTGGGGAGGTTCATCAAACAAGGTGAGGTGGTTTTTCTTTGGAGGTTGGATGGAGTGGGAGTTCATTTAAACGAGGGAGCTGGGCTTTCCTTTGGCGGTAACGAAACAGAGTGGCTTATCGAGGACTCTGAATAGAGTTGTTTAAGAGGTAGGGTGTTCTCTTGCCTTGCTGGTTAGAAGACATGTCAAATCAGTGGATTTAGTTACGTTTTGGCTTTTAAAATTGCAACACTTCAATGGTTGAGATTTGGCCGGGTGAAGGAACCAAGATGGTCACCTAATGAACGATGCCCATAGCGGCGAATTCCAGAGGCTAACTATTGTCCTTCAGCACTAATCCCTGCGCAGATGCACAGGTGGTTGATTGAGTCATTGTCAATGCTGTGACACATGCTAATCAAGACTCAGCCAAGCATGCCAATGCCATGTCAAAGTGTAAAGCTGAACGGCGAAAAGTAATTTGCAATGTTCATGCAACAATCTAGTTATTCGACACTGCAACAAATATGAACGTAGGCCTTCAAATGATCCAAGAGAAATGCTTCTGGAGCTTATGAATATCGGTATCAGCCGAGAAATGGAAATATAGCGGTGCATCCTTAGGATGAATTCATAAGTGAAAAATAAATGTTTAATCGTCCTTTACGCTTTTCCAGTCCATGAATTAGTTCTAGGGCTAGGAGCAGTGAAGTTGCCCACCCATTGCACCATCTCCTCTCCCAGAGAAAGTTGGGTTTGACATGGGGAACATACAGGCCTTTGCCCCTGTCTGAGACGGAACTCACTGTAGCTGTCTGTGCTGCTCCACTTCTCTAATGGATGGAGCAGCAGAGACAAGGGTAGGGGGGTATCGGTTTCATCAAAATTCAATCTTGTGTGACTGCCGGAGAATGGGAAGCGTGGGCTGTTTGGTTTGGGCTCCATAACAAAAGACGATGGGGGAAGATTGGTTTGAGACCAGAGAAAAGAGAGATTTACAACCTCTGCCTTCATGTTTGCTGATTGGATCTTGTCTTTGTGTTTTTTCCTTTATTAGCAGATCCGAGGAAAGTGTGCAATCAGGCAATTATTATTGATAAACAACCATTCATACCTATTCTGTGTGTACGGGGAGAAGTGTGAAGTCAATGCATATATAGTACTCCTCAACTTTGTTTGACATCGACGTGTGATTCCATAGTAATTCCTACTTATATGGAGTCTGCCTTAATATTCAATATCCTTCCGTGAGCTTGATGTTAATGCTCTCCCAGCTTTACGAAGCGACTGTGTCATGCCTTATTACCTTATAGTTCTACAACACAAATATGTCATTTATGTGGTTTAACAATGGAAAATAATCTCTCTGGTGGTCCCAGTCTCAACATGGTGTGTTGAAATCTTTTTTTCCTTTCCATGCCCTTGAACTAACTGGATATATTTTGGGTACTGTTTGCCTCTCTGCTCTATTGGGTTTGTCAATAACACCATTTGCTGGCAAAGACAACATATGACGTAAGTAAATATGACATATTTATCATTAAATATGTCCAGAGGTGGAAAGAGTACTAAAATATTTTACTCAAGTACAAGTACTGTTACTCTGTTGAAATTGTACTCAAGTACGAGTAAATTTACCGGTCAAAAAATCGACTCAAGTAAAAGTAAAAAGTAAATAATTTAAAATGTACTTTAAGTAAAAGTAAAAAGTTACTTTTTTACAATCCGTGTTTTCTGCCTCTACTGTGATGTGCAAAAGCCCACCTGGGTTATACTATTATTAGCCAACTGAATAAGCACATTAGTGGGCATAGTTCTAGCTAACTGCCGTCACAGTGCCAACAGGTTGCTACTTCAATATTGTATTGCAGTATTAGCAGTACCATACACAGTTTTCGGGATATGGCTAGCTTGTTGTCAGTTTAAACCTGGAAAGGCACGAGAAACATGACTTACCTCAACGTGCTTTCGGAGATTCGACGTCGAATTCTTGTAAGCTGATATGTTGGACTTCTTCGGCACACATAGTTTACATTGCATGATATAGCTTTCTCCACGTTTCTCCACGAAGCTGAACATGTTTTCAAGATAGGGCCAGGGGTGCACTAGGTTAGAGGATGAACGGCTCGTGTTGGTCTCCTCTGAAGTAGCAGGTGAATCTCCATCGTCTGCCTCCATGTCAGCCATCATCGTTTCAGTGAGAGACAGATCGTACGTGCCAACACTCTTTATAAAAGAACTAGGTTCTAGGCTAGAATTCTAGAGCTGCCGGCGCGCAGGGGCACAACGTTCAGTTTTTTACATCCCATAATTCATTACCAGAACACGTTTTTTTTGTTTCAGTGAGATTTTTTTTTACTCAGTAACGCTTGTGCTGTAAAATGTACCGAAGTACATTGCTCCAAAGAAAATGTACTTAAGTAAAAGTAAAATTACACATTAAAAAGTAGTTAAAAAAGTACAAGTACACAAAAAAGCTACTCAATTACAGTAACGCGAGTAATGTAATTCGTTACTTTCCACCTCTGAATATGTCATTATTCAGTTGCCCTGGGCGTCACCTATACTTATTTAAAAAAAAATTGGTTAATAAAGAGGCTCATTACTGCACTCCCGCCTGCATACACTATGGAAGGAGAAACACGATGACCTGTTAGCAACCTGTTCGTGTTTAAATGGTGGCCCCTTTCCTAAATTACACCTATTTGATGTCTAATTTACTCTTAACTTACTCCTGGCTGGTAATGCCTTGATGGTAAGAGAATTCATTAAGTTGGAGGAATGTGCAATATGTTTCCTGTGCCCTTTCGGTTTGGCTCACAACATATTATTCAAAGGCAGTGGGGCTTGCGGCCCGACATTAGCTGACAGCTGTTGAGATTAGTGTTTGATTCCAGAGGTATTAATGTGGACCCTACCTGCACACAGTGTAAACACACAGGGCTGTGTGTGTGTGTGTGTGTGTGTGTGTGTGTGTGTGTGTGTGTGTGTGTGTGTGTGTGTGTGTGTGTGTGTGTGTGTGTGTGTGTGTGTGTGTGTGTGTGTGTGTGTGTGTGTGTGTGTGCGTGCGTGCGTGCGTGTGGGTGTGCGCATGATCATGGCTGAACTGATTCAAGGTTCTGTTTTTTTAAGCAGGGGGTGTGAAAATGTAACATCTGTTCCACAAGACTTGAGGACCACCAAGATTGAACAAAGAGAAGCATTCTGGGTAATTCTGGTTCGCTACCTGCTGAAAAGGCTCTTTCAGAACGTGGATTTAAGGACTTGGCTCGCCCGGCCAGTGTGAGGTTGGAAAGGAATTTACACAGCATAGCTCTTGATAGGAACATAAATAAACCGGGCTCATACGTATGTCAGTAATGACTTCCTGAAGTTTCTTAAGTGATGTTTTTTCGTCTAAATGAAGAGGTTAATTCGTGGCTGCAATCATTCACGCAAAACACCTGCTTAGCATTAAGCTGTGCAGCTGGCCGGTTAGCCAACTCCTTTTGTGTGTGGGTGTCCAACTCCTTGAGCCACGTGTGTACGTTTGTGTGTGTGTGTGTGTGTGTTTGTGTTTGTGTGTCCAACTACTTGAGCTGTGTGTGTGTGTCCAGCCCCTCATTTGCGTGGGGGTTTAGTTTTTGTTCTGAACTTAAGAGTGGGTCAGTGGTAGATTGTATTGTAACTCAGATGAAAGATTTTTCATCTTTTATCAACATCTATATTTACATATACCTATTCTATACTGTTGGTGTTTAGGATCATGGACTTGAGTGATTGAAAACACACACACACACACACACACACACACACACACACACACACACACACACACACACACACACACCACCTCTACTCTGCGCTAGCTGGAGGCATGTCCTCAGAAGGCTGGGTCTCCTGAGGACATGAACATCTGCAGTAGATGCTTTCGTGGGGAACTGAGCAAAAAGGTCCTCATGGGCATCATTGATGACTTGGTAAGGTCCCTGGTCCCTGATGTTGTTTTTGTGGTGGTTGACCTCACTCTTTGGAGTGATAACTCTCACATGTGCACACACACACACACACACACACACACACACACACACACACACACACACACACACACACACACACACACACACCACCTCTACTCTGCGCTAGCTGGAGGCATGTCCTCAGAAGGCTGGGTCTCCTGAGGACATGAACATCTGCAGTAGATGCTTTCGTGGGGAACTGAGCAAAAAGGTCCTCATGGGCATCATTGATGACTTGGTAAGGTCCCTGGTCCCTGATGTTGTTTTTGTGGTGGTTGACCTCACTCTTTGGAGTGATAACTCTCACATGTGCACACACACACACACACACACACACACACACACACACACACACACACACACACACACACACACACACACACACACACACACACACACCCCCTCTCTTTCCTCTCAAAACGATGGCCAGCTGACACACATGGTACGCCGGTAGTCCATATTGTCCCTGATTGCGTGTGTGGCAGAATCACCGACCCCCGGCCTCTCCCTTGCACCAAACACACAGGCTCTCCTCTAACCGAACACACCCCACGCCGGGATCCCCGTGGCCGGGCCTTGATGACAGCTCCTTCCCCGCGGCGGGCTCCCGGCCCCCGCAGTTCCTCCACCGCAGGAGGGCGGGCAGCCGGCGGTGACCCGGCTGCTTTTGAACTCAAATGTGGATCTGCTGATTTCTTCTGTAGCCTCGATAAACATGTGGTTCAAACAAACAGCTGCAACAAGTAGATTAAAGTGTGGGCCCTGAGTCAGCAGGGCACACACCACACGGATACACACGCACACGCACACACACGCACACACACACACACACACACACACACACACACACACACACACACACACACACACCTGTGGCTGCAGCTGTGCTGTCAGTGCCGCCCGCTGTAGAAGTACACTGAGGTTAAGATGTGGTGTGGGCGGACTGTGATGTGTGTTTATGCCGCTGTGCCATGATATTGTCCTTCTACCAAGCCTCACTCACTCACACACACACACACACACACACACACACACACACACACTGAGAGCCACAGCGTGTGACTGCAGCACTACATAAACAAGAGTTAAATCCTGACATTTCGTTCAGATGAATCCCTCGTGTGCGAAAAACGCTTATTTCTTCATCATGGGTCTTTTTTCCAATAAAGCTGAGCATCACCACCTTTGACATTTTCCATAAAGACCGAGCCTCTTATCCCAAGAAACCCAACCATAAAGACGCTCCGACCGAGCCTGGCCCCCTGCTGTCCCCGGAGTGCGCACGTGTGTCCTACTCATGTCGAGTGCTGGCTGCAGACAGGAGGATTAGGGCTGAATGATGCAGCACCAGAGGCTGCCGGTCAGCTCAGAGGTTCTGTAAGGCGAGGGACTTGGAGGCACTAGGGAAGCGTTGAGGAGGGGGATCAGCCTTTGTCATGTGGATGATGTCGTTTATCATAGGGATGCAATGATTTTGTAGAACCTTATGTTTTGTGTGTGTGTGTGTGTGTGTGTGTGAACCCTAACACCCAATTGTAACTAGAAATACTTGCCGATACTGAGTACCCATACAAGTTCTTATATTAGTTGCATTACAGTTCTATAACTGATGATTTGCATCCGATTTTTCTTCCTTTCTGACGGTAACAAATTAAATATATAACATACTGTTGCTGACCGTTTAACCTTTAACATGATACATGGTGGGGAGTTATATCCTCGTCAATCTACTGCGCAGTAAAACTGATGAGAGATGTTGGGCTGGCACTGGCACTGCTAGTTTAAATATCAGTGGTGAAGCTCCAGGCTGGAATACCCTGCACCAGGCTGTTGATGTTCTGTATCACAAACTCATGCAGCTTTGGTTATACGGTTGCTGTGATGTGGTGACAGCTGGGAATCTACAGCGACAGGGTCGTGTTGAAAGAACTGCATATCCAAAACGCTTTGTGAAAATATGAAAACACATCCGAATTTATGGTAAAAACACAAATGCAAAAGCCTCCACACAAATGCAAAATACTCAACATAATGGAGGTGAACAGATGTGGACGTTGAAATGAGTGGACTTTATTGCCAGACAACTTTTATTGCCTGGATGGATTTTTTTACAGTTGATGACCTCTATTAAACTTGTTCACTATCTGGAAGACTTATATATGATGTTAATGATGCCTTAAATATACACTTAATATGATGCCGCGTAGGCAATTGTACAGAAAGGATCCTATGCCCAGGCTGGCAGGATTTTATTGATCCTAAGGAAACAGGAAATATGTATTTCCTGTGTAAATGCATACAGTTCGCATTATGAAACACGTTAACAATAGACCTGTTCTCAAACAGGTGCCCTCATGTACGAAAAGCCACGAGCAGATCCCTGTCCGACTGGGTGTGAAAACGCTTTTCAGAGTTTGTATCTGGAGGAAGGCCTCCCAATTCAAACAAGGGAACTTTAAAAAGTTGGCAACTAGAACTCTGGGAGATTAATGTTTAGTAAAAACCCAATGAAGAGCAGATTGGTCTGTCTTGTGACCTGGGAGGTAATGTCCTGCGACTGGATAAGTGCCTGTTGTTCACTGTATCCGAATAGGACTGCCCTGAACTCTCTGGTGCGTTGAGGGTTTCGGGGGTACTTTGATGGATGTGTTTTTAATGAACCTAATGGGCTTCCAGAAGAACGGAGTGTGAATATTTAATTGGAATTGCCGCTGGGTTACGGATATAACTAATTGAGTGTTTTGATCATGACGCTTTTAAAACACCAGAAGCGGATATCAATTATGTTTTATTGAGTTAAAGACTTTCACATTAACTTTTTTGATAATTGTCGGTTTGCTCATAAGGAATCCCAAACTCTGAATGCTGGTTTATGCAGTATTAGTTTATATAAAAGTCGATAAAGTCAAATGTACCATAAACCATTGCTACCATTGCTTATGTGGGTCGGTTGTGTGTGTGTGCGCGTGTGTGTGGTTGCAATGTGATGCTCATATACCGTGGTGTTGATTGCCTCATTTCCCACTAACTGGTCATTATGCAAGGTAGCTGATTGTATGGGTGTGTGTGTCCCTCTTTTAGACCACAGCTGTTGCAGAATATCATGCAACTCTCCAATCACCGTTAGGGCTCAGTGGCTTTTAACGGGTGGAAACATAAGAGGGCAGCCACGCGGAATGGGTGCGATGGCGGAGGTGGTCCAGCAGGTGGCAGAAAATACACACACTATGAAATCTCCAGTGCCCAGGACGCCCGCAACACTGTCTAGCCGGTGTGGTCGTTAAAAATATTTAGCTAAATAATTCGGACAGTTATTTTTTTCAATTTCATTCATCCTTTCCCTACGCTTGTTCTCACATTGTCCCTCCATGATTGTGTTTTAAAAAAAAAACTTCAATGAGGGATATATCATCATTTATAACTGCATTCTGTTCTCTATTTACCCCCCTCAACCCAGTCTGCTCTCACACCCTCCTAAATTCTTTCTTTTTTTGAACTCTGATGATGGTGTCATCAAAATATAATAACATCAAATACACCCCTGGGCCCTGCATTAGCAGCACAGTACATCATTAGATCGCAGAGCGTCAGTCTGAGTCTGCTCCGTCTGCGTCTCCCGGTCCCTGAATTCCTCTCCTCGCATTTTTAAAGTCTGCACAGGACTCCCTTCATACAGGAGCTCCATCTCTCCTCCACTTCAAAGCGTTTTGTTGGTAATGCAGCACACTGTTCCAGCTCATCCTTCTCCTCTCACCCCCTGCCCCCCCCCCCCCCCCTTCCCTCTGTATGAATCATCTAAAAGCCATACTCACTCCGTCTCCTGCTGTACGTGTTTGTTGACAGAAATCATTGATCTTATAGCCATGCCCGACCCGCTGAGTCGAGCAGCCTCACAGAAACAACACAAAAGTAGAGTTGAATCAGGAGTTGGTCCAGTCAGCCAGAGCTCTGCACTAATAACTGCTTGTTAAGGACGTTTCCTGTACGAACGAGGTCGATCATGGCGCGCTGATCGTACGGAGTGTATATAGGATCATGTTGTGTGGACACACACAACATGATCTCACCAGGCTGCCCGCTTCCTCGACCTGCCTTTTCCATATGGCTCGCTCTTGGACAACACAAGCGCGTACGCACAACGTCACTCAAACGCATACACACACCAACGCATATACGAAACACACATACCACCGCAATCAGGATGCGTGTCAGTTGTTTTAACTGCTACTACTCCCACAGGCCAGGTCGAACAGGAAATAGCAAACCTCACCTCAAAGACAAGCTCAGTTGTTGATCCTCCATTTAGCCAGCCTGCAGCAGAAGCTGTTGATTAACTTTCAATAGACTCACTCTCCTGATTGACTAGTCACCTCTCTCTCTCTCTCTCTCCCTCGACCCCCTCTCTCTCTCTTTCTCTCTGGTCGCCCAATGAACACCAGAGATGATTTGGCCCTGATTGTCTTTCCTCATCACGGCAAATGACCACGGTGGTCTGCCACACCGGCAGATCAATAGACATACATGCACTACCACACACACACACACACACACACACACACACGTGCACGACCGCACGCTGACACTCGTGCACGGCTGCATGCTCGCTCATGTGCAAGGCCGCACATACACACACACGTGCGCGACAGCATACTCACACACAGTCATGGCGGCGTGCTCACACACCTGCACTAAACTACACACCTCAAATCCTTCTCTCATTAGTGGAGTGCACGCTCACACATGTGCACTTCACTGATGAGAGAGGGGTTTGAGGTGTGTAGTTCTGTAGTGGGTATGTGTGCAAGCGTGTGTTTGAGGGACGGTGTGTGTGTGTGTGTGTGTGTGTGTGTGTGTGTGTGTGTGTGTAGGTTAGTGTGTTTAAGTGACGGTGAGTAGGGGTGTGTGTGTGTGTGTGTGTGTGTGTGTGTGTGTGTGTGTGTGTGTGTGTGTGTGTGTGTGTGTGTGTGTGTGTGTGTGTGTGTCTATGTGCATATTAGTATGTTCAAGTGAGGGTGAGTGAGTAGGGCTGTATGTGTGTGTGTATGTTTGTGTGTGTGTATTTGAGTGTCTGTGTTTGTCTGTGTGTGTGTGTGTGTGTGTGTGTGTGTGTGTGTGTGTGTGTGTGTGTGTGTGTGTGAGTGTGTGCACATGTGTTTCAGTGGGTAAGAGAGAGAGCAAGAGGAGGGAAAGAGGGGGCAGAGGGAGGATCAGTGGTTGTTTGTGCATGTGACAAGATCAACATGAACATAACGTCGTACCTACAAGTACAGAACCCTTACACAACACCTGCCAAAACAATCCCTGCCTTCTGGCATCCGAAAAAAAAACACCGGGCGACACCGGCCCCATACAAAGTGAGTATTTCCATCCCTGTGCCGGTTCCCCCTTTTCTTCCTTCCTACATATTTCTTGCTCCGGCCTTTGTAATTGGCCGGGCCGGTCCCGGTGGGTAAAGGCGCTGTCGGTTTATTTTTTTGGTCCGGTTGTTATTTGTTGTTCACCCGATGGCTCTGTGCGTCGCGGCTCGTGTGATTCATGGACTGGCGGTGATAAGGATGTCAGTGAAGAAATGATGACTTTATTGGACACTCCGGCAGTGGCATGTGGTTTTATTGAGGAGCTATGTGATATGCTATCGCCCCGGCCCGCGGCTCCGGGCGGTGGGGTCTGGGTTCGTGTGGAAGGAAGCGGCTTCCTGATTTATTCGTTTTGTTACCAAGCTTGTGGAAATGTTTTTTTCCCCTCCTTCTTCCTTTCTTCCTCTCCTCCCCCCGCCCCCCCCCCCCCCCCCCCCCCCCACCCCCCTCTGTTTTGACCATCTTTTATTTTTTCTCCGGGCTGCTTTCGTGGGTTTAAGTATCTCTCTGCCTCAGACGCGCGTGCGCTCGTACTTGTTGAGGGCGATAAATCGGATCTGCGTTTGGTGCACTCTGCGTAAATGGATCCCCCAGGTTGGGCTCAGGGACCTCATGATGTGGGTGATCTTATGAATAATACAGACGGCCTCCCCCTCCACCACCACCACCACCACCCCCACCTCCTCCTCCTCCTCCTGCTGCTCCCCGATGCCAGCGCCGATGGTACTAAAGCAGGCTTCTATCGGGGCGTGGGGGCCCCCCAAACAGGAGAGCACCAGACAGCCTGGTGGTACATTAGCGGGGCTGGTGATAAATCAGACGCTCGGCACCTCCCGCCCACCCTCCCGGGAGGCCCTCCAGGAACCGTGCCATGATGGCTTCCAGGAGACGTTTCACCCACCCAAAACTGTCCCCTCCCCCTCACCTCCCCTGTCCCTACAGGCTCCCCGGACGCCCACCCACCTCCTCAGCCCATGCCCCCCCAGGAATGAAGGTGTCCGGGGGGGGGGGTTGCGTTGAGAAAGTCAACAAATGGTTCTGATGAACGTGCGCGCCGCAGTCCAGCTCTGTCCGCCAGTCGTCGTCGGTAACCGTCAACAGCAATGTTTACACCGGGCTGAGACGTAGGGGAGCTGGCGTGTTCGGGCGCTACTATAAGGTGGGTGGGCGGGCTTGGCTTGGCGTTCCGGGGGGGAGTAGATGCAGAGGGTCCGCCCGGGGTGAGCCGGTGTGTCGGCGACGTGTGAGTGGCAGTGTGTGTATACAGGAAGGGCTTTTGAAACCGTCAGGGGCTGTTGAATCACCTGGTGATTGATGCACTCTCGGCGTAGGCCTTAGCTGGACGCGGATCCGAGCCTACATCTGACCGTCTTCATTCACGCGTGCGGAGTGGAGGTGGGGCTGGTGGTGAGGGCAGAGGGGGGTTGGGGTGACAGTAGAGTGGAGGGGGACTCACTCCTGTCATTACACTGATGGATGGCGGCTGTCTGGGCCACTCTAGGGCTATTTGTCATACATTTCCATACCTTGAACCAGTGGATAGATGGTACTGGAGGGGAGGGAGCGTGGCAGATATACCCTTGCTTTGGGAAAGTCTGGGAGGCATGTTCGGAATTTGAGTGAGGTTAGCTCCTTTTCTACCTGTGTATGGTTGTTGTCTGAAAATAGCTCAAAACTAGCGGTGTGGAAAGGTTCTAAACATTGACGACACACAAGCAATGTATTTACTGCCTTTTTTTAAAAATACAATAGTGTTGATGCCAATGTTTTATTGGAGTTGACCACTAGTTTTAAAATAATCCTTTGTAAAGATGCATTACCTATGGTGGCTTTCATACAACAACTCTAATGCCTGGCCATGTTTGCCGTCATTGTCTGCAGGGCATATATCAAGGTGTGCTTCTCATTTGATGTTCAAACATCTGATGTAAGACCGGGTCTTTTCTTCACATACCAGCCAACTTGCTGTGTTGAATCCAAATCAAGTGTTCAAAGGCCAAGGTCTAGGGTTCTCTGATATTAATCCTTTTTACTCTCTTCAAGTTACTGGGAGTATTCTGTGAAATGTCTGGATTCCAAGCTGGTGTCATAAGCCCAGTCACAGCCGTGGTTGTAGTTTAAGGCGTGATTCCAATGAGAGCCTATGCCTCCACCTATCTTACTAATTCTGGACAAAGACAGGGGGGTTAAGGGCTTACAGTTGTCCATTAACTCTGAATACATAATGTATATGGATAAGCTCTTACAGTACATAATGTGTTATGAGTGGTGAAAGGTGTCGGTTGTGTTCTTAACATCCATGTCTTTTCTTCAAGTGAAGCCACGGCCCCCCCAGGGGGCAGAGGTTGGCCACCCCGCTGGCCCCCCCGAGTCTGAAAATAAATAAATAAAAGATCCTGAAAGAAAAAACGGTCTAAAGAAAGCTTAAATATGCAATATATTAGTTTGATCTAACTTTGACTTATTGTATTCATTGAAAGTTTTATATTTTGACGTTATGAATTAATAATAACAATCTAGTGCCACCCCAAATATAAGACTGGCCCGAGCTGGCTTGGTTGGGGGGGCCCAAGGTCACCTGACCTTGGGCCCCGGAGTATGTGTGGGATAGGAGTACTGGGTTGGGGGTCAGGATATCCCAGTGAACACCACAGGAAGTCAGCGCCTCCATACTGCCACGAGAGAGTGTGTCTGTAGGTGCGTGTGTGTGTGTGTGTTGATAGGTGTGTGTGTGCTTGTGTGTGTGTGTGTGTGTGTGTGTGTGTGTGTGTGTTTAGAGGTGTTGCTGTGTGCATGTGAGCCCCCTGCACCCCTAAAACCGTTGCCCCCTCGTCTTCTCCAAATCTTCACACCACCCATCCCTGCGTGGCGCCTTCAAGCCTCCATTGATTTGTTTGTTTCGTGTAACACGCTGTCGCCTGTCAGAGCGTGCGCGCCCCCCCCCCCCCACCGCCCCCCATCCCCCTACCCCACCCACATCCCCGCACACACAGGCACACATCCTCGCCTTCTCGGCAAACGCTTCGACGCGCGCGGCCCCCTGCGGTGCCTGGGATCGCCCCGTGCACCTGTCTCGTGTTTCAACCCCTCGGCTGTCATGAGCACAAAGCCACACATCCCCCCCCCCCTCCCCCCGCTCCTTCCCCCTGTGTTCCCCCCCAAACACACCCAAACACACACACTTGCTCACACACGCACACACACACACAGGCTCCTGAACCTTCTGTGCGCGTGCACCTTGATTAATAATGTAGCAGGGTGCCATGTAGAGGGAAAGCTAGTGTATCTGAGGCGGCGTCTCACCTGGCTCCATCCTCCATAGATTAAACAGTCTGTTGTTCCTGTCGTCGCTGTCGTCGTCGCCGTTGTTGTCGCTGCTGCTCTGCTCTTTGTCCGGGACACCTCTGGATCCGCGCGTCTCACGGGGTGTTTCACGGGGTGAGGCGTGTTGTTTTTTCGCTTCTTCGGGGAGCCCCGTCAAGGGTTAAACTTTACCGACGACCTCGAGGAAACCGCCCTCAACTTCCACGCCAATTAGACCTCGCTGCTTTAAGATCAAAGGGCATCTGGTACGTGGATGGGGATACAGATAGCTGTATGGATGGAAGGATGTGTGTGTGTTTAGATGGATGGATGGATGGATGGAAGCATGGGCGGATGGATGGGGAAATAGATGGAAGGATGGATTGGCTGATGGATGGATGCCTGGATGAAGGGATGGATGGATGCATGGATGGTTCGGTGGAGAGATTGAAGGAAGGAAGGGTGGATGGATGGATGAATTGATAGGATGGAAGGAAGGTTGAGGGTGGATGGATGTGGACGGATAGACAGACAGACGGATGGAGGGGTAGAAAGACGCACGGAACCTAGTGCTCACCTAACGGCAGCCTGCACACGTATCGCTCGCACACAGCGGCTTGTCAAACCCGTTCCACTATTTCATGTTTACAAGGATATAAAGCGGCACGATGCTCCGTAATGAGGATCACCATAAACGCTTTGCTCCGGTGCTGAGATAGCAAACATTTGGAATGGAATCAGCGCAATATTTGCATATCTGGTCCTGCCATATCGCCCTGTGTGTAATGAGGATGCTGTTATCGTGACAGTGGGTGCACTAAGACCCATTAGCTGGACCCCTCTTTTATGACGTGCTGTATTATGGATGTACTGCGCAATGCAGTTTCATCTGAGGCCGTAAACATAGACCCCAGTCAGCAAACTCTGCTCATTAAGACACATTTAAATGTAATTATTTATTGATGCCACTTATGACCTATTGTCCCGGCGGCAGAAGCCGGACGATTTTTTTCTTTCTTTATTTATCTTTTATACGGAGAAGCTTGTTTTAGTGGGATTGGCCCCACAGGTTAACAGCCTCCTAAATGGCTGCAAAGACAATGGGCAGGGGCTTCCAGTAATACAGGAGAGAGGGAGGGGGGGGAGGGAGGGAGAGTGGGGGAGAGAGGGCGAGGGAGGGAGGGAGGGAGGGAGGGAGGAGAGGAAGGGAGAGGGAAAGAGGAAGAGAGAGAGAGAGAGAGAGGGAGAAGGAGAGACAGAGACGGAGAGAGAGAGAGAGAGGATGCGATTACCCCTTAAGAAAAAGTTTTTACGTTTTCTTTGCTCGCTCGTTCCATCACAGATTGAGTTGAGTAATATATGCACGAAATCTGTTGCTTTTCATTTTAATCGTCACGCCGTAAAACGAGAAACCAACTGCAGCGACGGTGAACGCGGGTCACCTGGATCTATTTAGATTAACGGCTGAGGACACCAAACAACCTTTCTGCATATCGCTTCTCATTAGTTCAGGTTTATAAAAGTTTTTGTGCGTTCTGTTTTGGGAAATCAACACACATTTGTCTAGAGGATCCATGTTGCCAATTACTAAACGACCTGATGGAGTAAGTAATGTTTTACTGGCCGTTTTACGACGTTCCTGATGGGCATACCAATGAAACTTTAACGTTTGACATTTGCTATAGCGGGATGATAAAGCTGTTGAACCGACACATTTTATGAAAGACATTTTTGCTCACTTAAGGTTTTATTAGGCCATGCAGAGATAGAGACGGATAACACGTAGCCAGCGAGGGCCATGAACTGGAACTGAGTAGAAGTCATTAACAATTCAAGAGCTATTGAGGGCTAAAGTATTAAAGTCAAGTAGAAAAATATTGTATTCACTCTTATACCAATTCAAGACATGACCATGAGACCTGCATATTGTCTTGTATCCAGTTACACAGACACTCTGCATGTGTGTGTGGGTATGTGTGTTTGTGTGTGTGTGCAGAATATACTCTGTGTATCGGGAAAAGAGCTCTGCATCCAAAGTTATGGATAGTATTTTAAGCTCAATACTAAATAGTCCAAACGACCCCAGGCGGCGCTCGAACCCAAAGGAGCATGTCTATTAAGCACAAGGAGAACATTGGGATCTCTCAACCCTCCCTCCAACTGTGACGGTATTTACCGCGGAGGAGGAGACGTCCCTCTTGGTTTTTCCGTGGCTCCTTGATTTAAATCCCAGCGGTGGGAGTCAGGCCTGCCTCCAGGCACGGTGGTTGATCCTGCTGCACCCGTTTGATAGCGTCGTCACCGGAGGGCCAGGAGGGGCGGAGCCGGGGCCAAAGGACTGGCGAGGAGATAAGGTTCGCTAGTCACTTACCCCGCGGTAACCAACATCTTCTTCCCCCCACCCCCCCCCCCCTCCCCCTCCCCAGCCGCGATTGGCCAGGCTTCAATTCCCGCCTAACAGCTTGCCTTTCCCAGAAGTGAGACCACACACACACACACACACACACACACACACACACACACACACACACACACACACACACACACACACACACACACACACACACACACAACATTATCGCCAGGCAAATGGAGCTGAAGTAATCAAAAACACAACGGGGAGGCTAGTGCGCACACTGCGTCCACACCTATGATACCAATGGTAAATATGGAATGTGTTGAGCTCCATGTGCATGTTTCTGATAAGAGGGAGGGGGGAAAGAAAGATATTCTGCTCCCATCTCGAGTGGTTCTGAAATGCAGTCATACCTCAAGGGCCCTCTGCCCACAAAGCCTCGTACGTTCTCCCCGCTCTTATCCCCGCGGGTTTTTGATCATCAACAGCAGCAATAAGAACCATTTTTTCTCTCTCTCTCTCGTTCTCTAGTTCTGTCTCTCGTTCTCTCTCTCTCTCTCTCTCTCTCTCCCTCTCCCTCTCTCCCTCTCTCCCTCTCTCTCTCCCTCTCTCTCTCCCTCTCTTTCTTTTTCTCCCTCTCTCTGCCCTCCCTGGCCCCGGTCAAGACCAAGGTTAAATAAGCAATCAAATCCATCAAAATCCATTGTTTATATGTAGAGGAAAAAATAAATGAAAACCCACGAAAAGACCTCCCCCACTCTGTCACGGCTGTCGTTTCTCCCCACGGCTCCTCAGAACGGGCCGATCTATAACCCATATGTAACGCAAAACCATTTCATAGCGCCGCACCTGAGAAGGATGAATGGGTGTTGGGAGAGTGGGGTGGATGGGGAGGAGGGGGAGGAGGTGGGGAATCAAAAAAAGGGTTCTGGCTGATTATGGCGGGATCCAGGAGGATAGGGGCTGCCTCAGCAGATAAAGGCTGGGTGTGGGCCAGGACTCGGAGGACGGGCCGCATCCATCAGACCCAGAGGTGCACGTCAGCAGCTCTCAGCGGGCGCCGAGGGCTGACGGATAGACTGGAGCCTCTGCCGACATGAAGACATCAGCCCACCCACACCACCACCACCACCACCACCACCGTCCACACCCACCCTCCCTCCATCGCCAGCACACCCCAGCTCCTCATACCCAGAAGGGGGGCTGCCAGGGCTGGGTATAGGTGGAACGGGATGGACATGAGGTGGTTGTCGAGGTGGTTGACCTTAATGTGCCAGTAAAGTCGTTCTGACGTTGTGTTTACACTCGGCCGCGTTGACGGAGGAGCGAGGCGGAGCTTTCTGGCGTCTCAGAGTCAATTACGGAAGGTTGTGGTTTCCCGCTTTTTTTAATCAATCAAAGCAGGTGACCCTTCTGTGGGGAGACGCTCAGGACTGTCTGGAACGCGCTGCACCAACCTTCCTCTATCCAGCTTCTATGTGTGAAAACAAGACCATTTTCCTGTTAATAGGGAAGACCATTTACCTGTTTAAAGGAAGTATTCAATTCCAAACCTTCCTCTCTTTTTTTCCATCACCATGCTATTGCTTTAAGATTTTCGAAAAATAATGGGAAATAATGCGTACAGAGTCGTTGTTAATCTTTTTAATTGGACCAGCGGCGATGGCGCATGCCCATTGACCATCTGTAGACGGAGTGGATCATTAGTGCTTGTTGCCAGGATCTCTCCTCGTAAGTCTGAATAGAGAAGTAGCTGGTGAATACGACTCGCCCGGGACGCTCTTAATGCCCGCCTCTAATTGTGACGGATATGTTTTTAATGACCAACATGGGCTGAGCCGCTGGATCATGTGATGATATCAGGATATCATGGGGAGAGGAGAGGGAGGCTGTTTTAATAGGGATGATGTGGTCGAAGGTTGCTGTTCAAACTCATGTTTGTATTTCAGGTGATATCTGTCCAAGGCTGAGGCCAATCTCTTTTTCTCTGCTCTCTCTCTCTCTCTCTCTCTCTCTCGCTCCTCTCTCTCTCTCTCTCTCTCTCTCTCTCTCTCTCTCTCTCTCTCTCTCTCTCTCTCTCTCTCTCTCTCTCTCTCATATCCCCCCTCTCTCTCTCTCTCTCTCTCTCTCTCTCTCATATCCCCCCCCCCCTCTCTCTCTCTCTCTCTCTCTCTCTCTCTCTCTCATATCCCCCCCCCCCCCCCTCTCTCTCTCTCTCTCTCTCTCTCCTCTCTCTCTCTCTCTCTCTCTCATATATATATATATATATCCCCCCCCTCTCTCCCCCACCTACCTAATGGGGAATGGTGGTAATTTTGTGCCTAATAGTGGCTTGCTCGGCTGCTAGTTATCCTGACAGTGGTGTCTGGCTGCTCATTTATAGAGCCGGAGAAGGGCAAGGGTGTTCATATTGGAAAGTGCACACAAAGAGAGATAGAGCACATGTGACACGGGGAGCTCATTTGGCTGTATATTTCTTGGCAGGTCGCCAGCTCCTGATTTTTATTGACAGCACCGGAGCCAGGGCTGTTTTTTAACGGCGTATTTAGTGGCACCCGTGCAACTCCATTAGAGGATTAAAAGATAAACTTAATTAATCCTCTTTGGGACTTGATGAGTTCCAGTATTGTTGTTGATACTATCTCCGTGAAATCCCCAGCCGTGCACAATCTGCCATCGGGAAACTGGAAAATGTGGGAGAAAAACAAAATAACAAGCAAGGGTAGGTTTGCTTGTTTGTTTTCTTTCCGTGTGCAGGTTATACCATTATTGCTCCCGAAAATGGTGGTGCTCACATATGGTGGTTTTGGTGTGTGTTGTGTGTGTGTGTGTGTGTGTGTGTGTGTGTCTGTGTGTGTGTGTTGTGTGTGTGTGTGTGTGTGTGTGTGTCTGTGTGTGTGTGTGTGTGTGTGTGTGTGTGTGTGTGTGTGTGTGTGTGCTCCGACCGATGGGGTCCGGGGGGGCCTGGCCGGTGACACCGGGCTCTATGTTCCACAAGAACTATGACATTCTGTCGGCCGCAGATCATTACGACACCACCGCTGGGGAGAATAGCCCCTCAGTGACTCGTCCATCTCTGGATTGGAGGGCGCCATAACTTCAAAGTCTTTGTTTGCCCTTAGTGCCCCGGCAGGAAGCCATTTCTTCTTCACCATGTCCTCTGAAATCAGGCGGAGTGGAGTGATTACGTATCACGCCGACGGCTTTTTACTTTTTCTTCTGATTGCCGCGGGATCCGAAACGCGTCAAATCGTCGGCCAGACTCAGAGAAGGGGTCCGTGTCGTTCTCATTACCCGCACACCTCGCTGCAGGTTGTTATTTCTGAAGCGGACACATCAGGCTTCACCTTCACCCAACCAGCGCTCAATTAGCTCTGATGGCTGGTGTCCGGGGCTTCACCTTCACCGTCACCCGTGCAGGGACGCTCGTCACACTGATGCCGTGCAGTAGGCTATCCCACCTCCCCTCACCTTCCTTCCATTCTTTCATTCTTGCATTCTTTCATCCTTCCATCGTTCCTTCCCTCTTTTCATCCTCGCTGACCGCCGTCATTACAGAGAGAAGCGCTGCGTGTTTTCTTGACGGGATGGTTCTAGTACTTTGAAGTCCTTGGAGAAATAACTTGTGCCTGCCACCAAAGTGCCATTGCTTTGTCCTTTATGTTTATGGATAGAAGGCCGTCTTGAAATAGGTGTGTCAAAACCCCAGACTGTCACTCAAAGTTATTAGAGAATAACAAGCCTTTCGTCCTCTGCGATGTTAAGGTGACAGGGTCTCATTTCCTTTCCTCCGCTCTGAAGCAATCCCCAAAGTTTTGCTTCAAACGAGAGGAAATGTTTGACGTTTTGGGGAAATTACTTCTTTAATGTACTTTTTTAAACCCTCTCACACATGTGTAATAGTGCTCAAGTGTTCAATGTTAAGGCTTAAACAGTGTGTCTGTGTATGGCGCTCTGCACCCATTCCAGGGAACAATGAAACCATAAAAGCTACTTTCAAATTGCCTTCCATCAAGTGGGAAATGGCCGTCCATCAAGTGGCTGACATCATAAAGAAACATCATACGGCCAATTTCCCAACCATAGGGTTGGAAATCGCTTCAATATGTTATCCGAATTCATAACATGTCCACAGACATGTTCTTAGCTCAGAGGACTCGCAACGTTTACTAACAGGAATAATAGTTTATCAGATCCAAAAGGATATTACTAAACAATACCGGTAACCTGGAATAATTAATTACAACGTGAGTTAACGACGCGCCAAACCCCTCGTCCCATCTGCTCGAGCTTCATTTCATTTCAGACCCTCATTCTCCTGAGTGGGTGGCCAGGCTGTGAGGGGTGGTGGTGGTGGTGGTGGTGGTGGTGGGGGAGCGAGTCGGTGGTGGCGGTGGGGGAGATCATTGGATTAGAATTGGACCGCTGTTGGCCGCCGTGGGGGCTGCTTCGAGGGAGGCCTTTCCGAGGCAGAGGTCGGCGCGAGCGAGCGTGCAGGGTGGGTGGCGTGGGCGGATGATGAGAAGGTTAGGAGAAGATATGCCATTGATTGCTCGCGGCTCGAGGCCGCGGCTGCTGGAGGAATCACACCGACACATCGCGTCAACTGGCAGTTTTTGCTTATTCTCTTTCGTTCGACGTAATATTCTATGATTGGACGTTGGAAGGGATCACCTTAGATACGCTTATTTGGACCGTGATGAAAAGACGTCTGGTAGCCCATTGGGTTTATTATTCCCTGCTCTCTAAACTTGGAATACTCATCGGCGAGTCTATTGGTACCGCAGGCGACATTGAACATGTTTTCACTCTAGTAACCGCTGGGTTGGATATATGAACGTGGGTGCATAAACTATCGTTGCAACAGTAAATAAATACAAATACATTGAGGTGTCTTGACAGTAGTGGGCGATCTTTATGATTACCTTCTCTTTATTTCAAATATATAGGGATGCCGTAAGTGCTGATAATATGTTCTTATCCACTATAATATTTACCCTGCGAATAATGACCACAGAAATAGCTACTACTCTCTGACTCTCCTTAAAAGGGACAATCATGGTCCTCTTTTGTTCAACAAATCTTCTTTCTGAATTCCCCCGCTTAAGTGACTCTTCTTCTGCGCTGTTTTCCTCCACTCCCTATCCAGCCCCCTCCCGATCCCCCTCGTGTTTACCTGTGGCGCGTCTCTCTCTGATTGTCTCCCCTCTTGTCTGATGATGGCGGTGATTGGCTGGACGTGTCCTCTGGTTTGGGGTTGTTCGTGCTGCTGCCACTAACCCCCACCATAGCCCCCCCACCTACCGCATCTCTGGCAATTAGATGGACTGGAGGAGAATCCCGGGGTCTTTTGTAACAAATAGCTAACCCACCTCTCTCTCCCTGTCCCTGTCTCTCTCTCCGCTCTCTCTCTCTCTCTCTCTCTCTCTCTCTCTCTCTCTCTCTCTCTCTCTCTCTCGCACTCGCTCTCGCTCTCTCTCTCTCTCTCTCTCTCTCTCTCTCTCTCTCTCTCTCTCTCTCTCTGTCTCTGTCTCCTATTAAATGATCTCTCTCTCTCTGTCTCTGTCTCCTATTAAATGATCTCTCTCTGTCTGGCTATCTCTGGGCCCTGTCTGTTTTTCTCTCTAACAGTGGACCACACTGCAGCAGGGAAAAAAGGTACATTCACAGTAAAGCCGAGAGCAGCGAAAGCAGGGCAAAGCTGTCAGAGAGTGAGGGGAAATGAGAGACAGGTAACAACAAAAAAATGTAACTTTGAAACTGTCAAAGAAAAGAGTATTGAAAATAAAAGGGGAAGGAGAATGTACAAATAAAACAAATCTGGAAATATGTTTCCATGGATGTCCCTCCTCCCTGATCTCCTGTGAGACGACCCAGCAATCAAGCACCGTGAAAACACATTAGCTGTTGCAACTCATCAACGGCTGATTCGTAATTAAGTGGTTTCAAGCCGACTTATAATCACAGAGTACAATCACCGGATAACATGGTATCACTCCGCTGCTGCCAAGGCAAGGCCGAGGACACAACATCTCTCTCTCTCTCTCTCTCTCTCTCTCTCTCTCTCTCTCTCTCTCTCTCTCTCTGCCCCCTCCACTCCCAGTGTTAGCTGGGAGGGAACTGGTTCATAGATCTGGTTCATAGATCACACCAAAAATGGCTGTTAACACAAGACAGGCTGTGAAATGTTCCTTTTGCGCCATGTAACTTTGCTAATAATGATTGTTTGCAACCCGAAATACAAACAGGGTTGTGGCTCGCTGTGCATGCAGGGTTGCATGCGAAACCGCCGGGCTGCAGATAGAATACAGAATAATAATTTAAAGTTTAATCCCGCTCACTCTCTCCCTCGTTCTTCTCCTGTCCAGTTGGAATGGGAGGGAGAGAGGGAGAGGGAGAGGGAGAGGGAGGGGGAGGGGGAGAGAGAGAGAGAGAGAGAGAGAGAGAGAGAGAGAGAGAGAGAGAGAGAGAGAGAGAGAGAGAGAGAGAGAGAGAGGTTTATTGAAAGTCAGTCAGATGTTACCTTCCCCGGGACAGCCTTGTGAGTGCCGATGTCGTCTTTGTTTCATCATAGCCACCTTAAGGCTTTCTTAATTAACTGAACCCACACACCCGCGGACATAGGCACTCTCCTATAGATCTGCCATGACAGTTAATTACAAGCTCAGGAAACCAAAGTCTAGCAGTGTACCCCACTGGCCCTTTGGAGTGTCCTGTCTGGTGTCTCTCACACACCGCTGGGGTGGAAGGGTGGAAGTGCTAAAGATACTGTCTCCTTTCTGGATGAAGAAGAGCTCCTCCTTTACCACACTGAGTCCAGTGCTGCCCGCGCTGGGCTGAAAATGTTTCCTCTGAAACAGGAGATAGCGCTGTGATGAACAAGGTTGACCCTGAGAGGAGGATGTTGGGCGAAGCGAGGCAGTGAGATTGTGTTTCGATAGATTACTTTGCGGCAATAAAATAAGAAATGAAAAATACATTAGCAGAAGGTTGTATATGTAAAGCAACTCTGCAGATGTCGGTGATTGTAATTTGGCGGCAGCTAGGGGATGGGAGTCCTGCTCTGGTGTGAAGTGAAGTTTCAAATTTATTGATACAGTAATGTAGGTATGGTACCGCGTCAGCAGGTCGCTAGAACGATCGCAGATATCACTCGCTTACCCAATGTTTGTTTCAGAAGGAGCTAAAAATGTAGAAGTAGTTCGAAGCGTTCCAAAAAAGGCCTGACACCGACTTTAAATACCGGCATAAAAATAGTGTAGCACAGCATAAAATGGCAAAGAAATGGAATGGAAAAAAGCTGGAAGTTAGGTTCATGACATCCACACAGTTGGACATAAGATATATGTACAAAATAAAAATATATAAATAAATGCATATGGATAAATATATATAGATGGATAGTTATCCTTATCCCTGAACAAAGAAACAAAGCAAAAAATAAACAGCAGGGTTGCGTTTAAACTATCTTTGTGTTGTTTTTAGACCACGTTGTTAGCTCGTGGCTACTAAACCATGTTCTCCACGTTACCGCACCACACAACCGATCTGCCGGTCAGCAAAGCCTTTGTGCCAAACGCGGCGACCGGTTGTGGAATAAAAAAAAACCGCCAAAGTACCCCGAGACAGGAACCGTATGCACAGGGTCCTCCGGCTAAGTGTTTATGAGCCCCTGGAATAAAGATACGCTAAATCACCCTGGATAATCAGGGCCATCTCTCCGGGCCGGCTAGGAGGATGAGTTATATTTCTCATATCGCCTGGCTGTCATCCCACTCCATCCAACGTCCCAACACCTCCCGGCAGCGCCCCCCCCCCCCCCCCCCCCCCACGTGCATCCTCCACCAACCGGTGGGGGGGCTATCAGCGGCGACCTTGCCAGTGTGCCCTGGCCCAGATGGAAGTGATAGATACCGGCTCCCTATGACAGGCGGCCTTTTTGTGTAAGAAAAGCCATATTGATTCATGAACCAATAAATACAGACACAAGTGGTTTCCCCCCCCCCCCCCCCCCCCCGTCTCCGTCTCCCCCGCCCTGCCCTCTATTGGCTCGTTTCTTTTCAACCCTCCTGTTTTGTGTTTCTCCTCTTTCTATTTTTCCTCTATTTCTATGGACGCGATACACAGTAAAGCAACCGTCCTTATCGCTGGATCTGTGCCAGGGCTGGATGGCAGGGACAAAGAGGTGTGTGTGCGTGTGTGTGTGTGTGTGTGTGTGTGTGTGTGTGTGTGTGTGTGTGTGTGTGTGTGTGTGTGTGTGTGTGTGTGTGTGTGTGTGTGTGTGTGTTGGGAGGGGTCACAGGAAGGCGGGAGCGTCTTATCTGGGGGGCTGGACTCTTATCTGGGGAGAAGACTGTCAATGGCTGCCGGTCACAATGCTCCCTGGCCAGCCGTGGAAGGAATAGAGGGCCCGGACCCCAGGCCTTGGGCTCCTGTGATAACCAAACCACCGGCCCTCCTCCCAATTGTGAAGGCCCCCTGATTGTGTGATAGATTCAAAATCAATTATAAGAATTTTTCATTTTTTTCTGGGTGAGTGCCTCGAGGGTGGTTCTTTTGTGTGATGACGATCTTTTGGAAATCACACGTTAGGCCCTCACGGTGGATGGACACTCATGACTGGGGCTGCTTCGATGACCCACATTTTTTTATCAGCCTTTAAGCCAGCAGCCCTTTGGGAAGGCTTGCCCTGCGTTCCCTCTGATACAGAGACATATCCCTTGCCGAAACGCTAAATGGGGTGCTGCTGTTGAGCTGATACAGAACTGTGTGCAATTTGCATTTCATCATCCTTCCATGCCTCATTTTCCTGTGTGCCAAAAGCTAATTATGTTTATCCTTTATTGACATTATTATTAGCTTTTTTTCTAATTTGCTAATGTTTTTAGCTTTCAAACATTGATTGCGGGGAAGCAATTTGTTTTGGGATTCGAACCATTTAAGCCATTCACCATTTGAATGTACAGTATTGATCCCTTAGCGTTGAGCTATTGTGCTCAGTAGAGAGGCCCTCTGTCATCATCTCGACCGAAGCCTGTCCTAACACTTCTGTGGCTATTGTTCTAAATGTATTCCCGCCCAACTAATATCCAGTGAGAAATTAGCTGTCAGGCGTCGTAAAGCGCAGGAGATAGCATCTCGTGTCTACCGATCCGCAATTAATCAACATCTCCGGTCGGACGTTTAATATTACCGTTGTCATTGCCCGGTTCAATAGCTAGGATTAATTTCTGCAATACACAGAGGAGGGCGGACTAAGGCCTTTTATTAGATTACTACCAACACTCCCTCCTTTACTCCTTCACCAAAACGCTGTCGCGCAGAGAGAACGACAGGCGCCCAAAAGAACATGGCAATATAAAAGTCAAGGTTGGCCTCCTTTCTACGGTGCTGTTAGTTGAAGTCAATTCGAAGGTAGTGTTTTCCCGGTCAGGGGCAGTTAGTGAGAAGGCGACTGGCGGCCGCCGGTTCCTGCTGGAGCAACCTTTAAACTTGGTAATTAACCGACTTGACATTCTGCCTCGGCTTAGCTCTACTATGGATTTGTCTCCAAAGTTAATCGCAAGCTAATTAAGTCGCCCCCACTGGTGGTGGTTCCTGTGCACACGTTTTCACTTGATTTGCAATTGTTCCTTTAAAGTGTTTAAAAGTGAAAAGTCTTTCCTAAGTGCGGTTGAACCCCATGGTTATTCTGCAAGTGTGTGTGTGTGTGTGTGTGTGTGTGTGTGTGTGTGTGTGTGTGTGTGTGTGTGTGTGCGTGTGCGTCTGTCCGCCCGGGGGATCTGGAATGTCAGATGTATTTCCGTATGTCTATGCTAATTTGCTAAAATGCTAATGTAGCTTGTAATAGACACCGGGCACAATATTGACTGCAATCATTGGGGACACGTAGACAATATCTGCTGTTGCGGTCGTGTTGCGAGTACAGAAGGAGGCCGGGGCTGTGTTAGGGAACACCTACTTGGAGGGCTCCAGTTCAGTAGGGTCGACCGGTTGTTACATGGTGCCAATTCCTTTAGCAAATCAGGGTTTAATGCAATCAAACGCACGCTAATGACACGCGGTCGACCCGATCGCTCGCGTGCTATTGGTCACCGCTCTAAGTGAAATAGAATTAGCTTCACCTCAGTCTCATCCCATTAAATGTGTGGTACAGCATACTAACAGTGCAGCATCGTCCTTGCAAACCTGTCGGAATGACCAGCATGTAGACAAAGGTCCAGCTTTTTTTTTTTTTTTTTACCACGGCCTGCGCATGTCCGGTCTATTCTCAGTGGGAAAAGGGAAAAGTGGCCGTTTTTTAAATGAAGTTTGCAAAGTGTTTTGATGTGCTTTTGCAGGAGCTATTGCAAGCCAAGAAGGAATTGGCCAGTTAATAAATTTAGTGTTTTACTAATCCAGCTCAGACTATCCCACTGTGACTTTGTACACAAGGCCATTTGTTTAAAGTTATTCATTCAGCTTTGTTGAGGATTCTTCCATTTAAGTATGTTGTCCTACTGCGGTCTTCTCCACTTAATTCTCATTTGCAGTCCAAATATATGCAAAGTAGACTTTGATATTGGCACCATGCATTAATTCAGAATCAAAATTAAATTGAGGGCATTCCTCGCTAAACCAATTGATAATATTTCCTCTTTTTTTGTATTTCCAGAAGTGGCAACTCCCCACACATGTCTCAGAATGATGTCACTTGACATTGTGTGTTTGCCGCTTGACTGTAACACCGGCGGTTTGAAAATCAAATTACGGTTTAATTCTGGCTAACCACCACGCTGCTGGAAGAATATTTAATCACATTCTCTTGTGAAAAATGAGACGGGCCGTACTTTCAATTACATTCTGGCATAAAAGGATTGTTAATCCCGTCTCCCTCGCTGGCAAAAGCCGTTAATGAATTTGCTCATCCTCAAAAAAGATTCTGTTACTTGCTTCAACTTGAGGGGGGAAACAAATAGATCCTTTGGCCCCTCGTCGCACAGCGGGGGCCGACTGTAATGGATGCAAATGTATTCGCAGCAAGGTCAAACCGTATGTTCCCGTGAAGCTCCTTATGTCCGTTTACAAATGTGTATCAGCCACAGATGATCTTGTTTCTTGAAGGCCAAGTCGGCGCCGGAGACGCCTGCTAAGAAGCTGCCGGCCGATCCATGACTTGTGGACAAAACAATGTATTATTTGGATTATTTATTATTATGTTAAAAAGATCAACACCATCAGCGATGTGCAGTGGGATCTCCTTTGCAGAGAATGGTTAGGTGATTGGCATAAGGTGGGACCAAAGCAATCAATTATTCTCCAGTTTGGCTTTCATTTAGTTACGGAAAATGCCTCAGTTTCGAATCGTATTTAAAATTGGACGGAACCAAAATACGCTGACAACCCGAGGAAAGTAGCGGCAGTTATTTGTAATTTTCATTTGAACCCCCCCCCCCCCCCCCCATTCCAATGGCATGCGTGTGTATCTCGTACATTGAACTCGTGCGAGGTCAGCCAAACGAACACAGCATGAGCTGTGCTCGCTAACCGTGCGATCCAGGCCGGTGGTTTGTGGCCATGATGGATGGCATATTAACTCCTCTGGACCCTATTCTATTGTCACTGTGCATTACATAAATTAGGACCAACAAATGGGCCGGCCCACAAGAGGTGATGTCGGGCTTTGGAGGTTCCTACGGTTCCTCAGCACATCTTGCATCGCTAAGAGGCTTGATTGTGTTCATGTGCTTTAGTGTGTGTGTGTGTGTGTGTGTGTGTGTGTGTGTGTATTTCTGTGCAGGCAACTCTGTTGATGCTTCCTTCAGTGGTGCGCTTGGGCTCAAGCTACAGTGAATTCATTCAGCAGAATGTAGGCCTACACATGCATTCGATCAACAATCTGCTTTATGTCTCCTCCATGCCTTTACAATGCTCCTATATGATAAATGGGTATTTTTGCTTATCTCTTTGCTTGCTTCTCTCTCTCTCTGTCTCTCCGTCTCTCTGTCTCTCTCTCTCTGTTTCTGGCTCTATTTTTCTGTCCCTCTTGTTCTCTCTATCTCTCTCACTCACGCTCGCTCTCTCTTGCTCTCTCTTGCTCTCTCTCTCTCTCTCTCTCTCTCTCTCTCTCTCTCTCTCTCTCTCTCTCTCTCTCTCTCTCTCTCTCTCTGGATCATATAAACATACAGTGTATATATATATATTTATAAATATATATACTCTGGCGTGCTGTATCTGGCTTGCTGAGTCTCTTTGTTCTCCTGTGATCTGCATAAGAACTAATCCAGATCTCTGAGTTTGACGCCAGTGTTGGCCTTTTGTTCTCCGCCCAGGCAGGCAGGCAGGCAGGCAGGTCCCGGTCTGGCTGGATGTGTGTGGGAGTATGCGTGGGTTCGGCTGTCTCAACGTTTCATTTGTGCGTGCACATACATACATACACACACAGGGAGAGCCATGCACTTGCATGCAAACATTCAGATTTGCAGACACATTCACTATCTATCTCTGTCTGGCTCTGTCTCTTTCGGTCTCAATCTCACTCCAACTATCTATCTCTCTTTCTCCCTCTCTCTTTCTCCCGCTTCCCTGCTCTGGTACAGGCAACGGCACACACACACACACACACACACACACACACACACACACACACACACACACACACACACACACACACACACACACACACACACACACACACACACACACACACACAAATACTGCACACGTATAGATGACACGGTCACCGTCATTAGACCTTCACAGGCATCTGCTTCTGCTCAGAGACGTGATGTGATCCCTCACCTTCGACATGACAGGGGCCCATTTAGCGGGGGAATTTATGCCGCCCCTGCCCTTTATCAATGCAGCCTCGGCAGGGGGGGGGGCGTGGGCGTCACAAAGGATCCTAACTTTGATTTGTTGTTACTACTTTTACTCAACCGGACAGTGGGGGCTGACATGTCCGGGCTATTTGAGATGCTCTGATGGATTCCCGTGGGTTATGTGCATGCGTCGGGTGTACATGTGATGTGTGTCTGTGTGTGCTTGTGTTTGTGTACATGACGTGAATGTGTTTCGGTACATTGGCTGACATCGTTGTGTCAAAGTGTAGGGGATTGTTTTTTTTGGAGTGAGGGGGAGGGGGTTTGCTGCTTGCTTGAAAACGATAGACGTTTTGTTCATTTATTCTGAGAATTAATTTTAATCCAGGGCCTTCCTATGTCAGGAAATTAATAAAAGATCCATCCAGTGAGATTCGCGCCGCAGATCACAGCAAATCACTTTTTACATATTTTATTTTCCTTGCGTAAGATTCACTTTTTTACAACGTTTGAGTAGTCATAAAAAAAGTTGTAATGGGTGAATCATAGAGGGGCCCGGGTAATTAGCCCAAGGATGTCGTATTATTTAATGTCCACATAAAAGTGTGTATGGAAAGAGAAAGGGAGCATGCACTCTGTTGTTATCTCTCCGTTACACAAATCGAAGCGGGGCGTATCGCCGGGATTAAAAATGACCGGAGGCGATGTTTAGCCGATTAGCATTCCCAGCACACAAGAGTGGCCTCACTGGGCTGATAACTTGCTTTTATAAAACAATTAAAACTCCATGTTGCAATAACTTGTGTGGGGTACAGTGTTTAACTTTTAATTGCTATTAGCAATGGATCTGACAGCTCCGAGCCCTAGTTAACATAATGCCAGCGTGACTACCTGTGTATTTGCTGATAAGAACATTGGTTCACTGGATTGTACTCCAGAGGTGGATAATGTTTGCGCACTCGCTGTGATTCTGAGTGAAAGTGCAACGGGTGTCCACTAAGTCTCTGAGCGAATGCCTTGAATTTCTCCTGCTAACCTTTGCGACTGCTATTCCTAGTCAATACATGAGAGAAGGATGCTCAATCTTTAGTTGTGTGCTATTGGCAGGGCTGCCAAAAGTATTCACTGGCCCACACACGATATGCTAAGTCCATTGATACAAATTGACAAGCCGGTAGCCTTACAAATGAATATTGACGTCATTTGGCTGAAATTGGTTATACACACATTGAAAATGTCAATGCATCTGTGCCCTTGGTCAGGCATGGATCTGGTTCTCGTGGGTATCCTTCCAGGAAGCTTTGCTGTTCATTTCCACCTCGCTCGTGTAATAATAGCTGGCAAGCGACAGTGACTGACACCTGAAAAAAATGATATCATATTTAATATATTTGGATACATAAAGCGTGTTATCGCAGCGAGCTGCCATGGAGGAGACATGTTATGAATTTTTCAATGACAACGACGCAACGTGAGAAGATGCTGTGTGTGTGTGCGTGCGTGCACACAGATGCCACACACTCCAATACACATACACAGCACATACAACATCTCTCCCCGCCTGAACTTCTCAGTCGAATGTATTCTCAAAAGGCCATTGTTTGCCGATGTTTAAACGTATTCCAAATTTATTCAGCGGTGGCTAAAATATTCCCCATTATAATTTTTCCCGTCCACAAATTAAAAAAAACACCCCACATCTAACGCTTTTCAAGGGGCTGTCATCTTGTCCTCATATTTGCCGTGTAGATGTCAACATCTCCCCAGAGTGTCACATTTACCCGTCCTGTTTTCCATCCCCAGTGCTCAAGTGCTTCCCCCCCCCCCCCCCTGCTGTGAGCCCTCAACCTCCAATTCCGTCTCCAAAGGCTGGAGTTGTGAACTGGGGAGAGTGAATTATTCAAATCAAAGCGCTCTGAGTGTGGTATGGAAATGAGGGTTCGTCGTCATCCACGGGACTCCATAACAAGCTCACTTATCCTGGCCTGAGCCGAGTGGGGCGCTTATTACAATACGGTTGCCACGGTGAGTGTTTACCACAGTGACAAACAATAAATGAGATGCACAAAAAAATATTTTAATATTTAGTGAGAGAGACCAAAAAAAAAAGGAGAGTATCTGGACTGTACCTTCTGGATTGACATTGAATTAGGGCCTTTTGAATATTTATGAATAATGAAAACGTGATTATAATTGATATTTTGTATCTTATTTGTTTTACAATGACATCGATAGGTCATCTCGCATGTTCTGAATCGCTGAATTTCTGTGTGTGCAGGCTGCCCGGATAAAGAAAGACAGAAAAGACACAGATTTTTTTTTTTTGCATTCTGTGTTGCCCCCCCTACCCCCCACCATTTTACTCACAGAGTTCATACACTACCGTGGCGGTTATTGATTGGCAGATCTATGTGAGAAAATGGACACAAAATGGATGCCAAGAGCACCCAATCACCCGGGGAAGGTCACCAGGTGGCGGGGAAAAACACCGGAGGGTGGCTACAGCCTGTAATCATCTTTATTAATCCTGTGTTGTGCACTCGGCTTTTACCACAGACGTCCTATCTGTACGCGGTGACTTATTGATCTCATAAGGCTGGTCGCGGCGCTGCTAACAGCTGCAACTAAACGGTGGAATCCAAGACGAGCCATAAAGGAGGAGAAAGACACAGCGCAGAAGCGTGAATACCTTTCGCAGATTCCCGGTCCCCCTAATGCTCCGAGGAAATCCAATTTCACATCGTCGTAATTGAAATGTATTTTGTCGCCACACAATAGCAATCATTTCTCCTGCCCTGTCTTTTTTTTTCCCCATCTATCTCTGAGGGGGGGATAAGCTTTGTTCATCTCGCGCGATGAGGGCTTTATTGTTGCTATTAAATGAATAGTCAAGGAAAACAAAAAAAATTGTCTTGAGCGCATTATCTCTCGTCATTACATCCCCATGCATTGTTTAACAGGCTGAGGGGGAAACTGAAACATGTCTTTTTTTTGGCAAGAAAATACAGAGTGCCATGATTGTCGTGTGTGTGTGTGTGTGTGTGTGTGTGTGTGTGTGTGTGTGTGTGTGTGTGTGTGTGTGTGTGTGTGTGTGTGTGTGTGTGTGTGTGTGTGTGTGTGTGTGTGTGTGTGTGTGTGTCTTGATGATCAACAATAAAAGGTCTTGAAGTCACGATCCTCAATATCTGCATCCTACCGGCAGAATACAGCCCCTCCCTGCTCCTTAACGAAAAGTTTCTGAATTCACAGAATTCTGAATTCATAACGACATCTGCGTATTCGCCACGCAGGTCCAACCCCATTCATCATTCATGTCCTTAGTCGTTTTCTAAAACATACGCTTCATATTCTTTCCAGCCCGCTGCCACGTTTTATTATTTATTTTTTATTATTATTATTACAAGACTCTGCATAGCGTGCCTGGTGGTCGCTCTCAGATCAAGGCCTGGGCTAATACAGCCATCACAGCCCATCTGATACATCAACCTTAGCCCTCTCAGCCTCCAAGGATCCCTACGGACCAGGAGGGGGGTGCGTGTGTGTGTGTGTGTGTGTGTGTGTGTGTGTGTGTGTGTGTGTGTGTGTGTGTGTGTGTGTGTGTGTGTGTGTGTGTGTGTGTGTGTGTGTGTGTGTGTGTGTGTGTGTGTGTGTGTGTGTCTCGGGTGGGGGTGTGTAGGCAGCCATAGCATCGCCCTTCATACCCCTCATTCATTCTGAGAACATGGAGCATGAAGAGGTCCATTTCTTCTTCTTCTTCTTCTCCTTCTCCTTCTCCTTCTCAGCACGGCTGCAGTGCAGGGGAGAGTCGACCACCGCTCGTACCCGCAGCAGTGAGCAAGAGGGCATGCTGAGGTTCAGTGCCGCCGTCACAGAGAGGCGGAGACTACACTGCCATCTTTGTTTTTGTACGATTGCTGGCCCTTGGAGACCAGCGAATTGATGCGTGTTGTGTACACTTGTCTGTGTTTGTGTGACAGCGGTTATCACGTAGTGCATTACACACAAATTGATTCAAGCATATTTTCCATCGCACGTTCTCGACTCGACTCGTCATGAGTGCACGTGTTTGAGGGCTGCATACGTCGGCCCCCGCTGTGATAACGGAGACCTACCAAAGAGCTCAGTGCCGCGTGCACACTCAGGGAAACTCCAGAGGAGACCGGGCCCTTGACAGGTCGAACGCATAATGCCTGGCCCCTCCAGGGAGAACGAGGGCCATTGCAGAAGTTGTTGCTGTAATTGTTCATGAGCCATACCCACCCAGGCTCTCCAGAAGTATCAGAAGCCCCCCCCCCCCCCCCGTTTCAAATATCTGTTTGACGAGGGCTGACATTTATCTCATTGTTCCCTTTCCTCCCCCCACACACACACTCACACAAGGTATTAAGGTGGTCAAAACGACTGCAATGCAATTCATTACAGCATTCTTTTTTGCAACATTCTCCTGCATTGGAAATAATAATCCCTGTGCATTATGAGTGGCTCTGTTTTTGTAGATGTGGCCATTGTATTTATGAAAAAGCAAAGGCATATGCTTATTTGCTTGTGTGTCATTGTGTGCACATATGGTGCGCAGTTTGGTAAATAATGATTCTAGGGATCGTAGGTGCGTGCCTGTGTGTGCATGACTGTGTGTGTGTGTGTGTGCGTGCGTGCGTGCGCGTGTGTGTTTGTGTGTTTGTGTTTTTGTGTGTGCGCATGCCCACGCATGCATGACTAAACATGCGCAGTGCCTTGGCTCCAACATCTGGCGCTGGTCTGATTGGTGTTGCGATCCCTCAGGCCGTTTCCGTGGTGATAGATGGCACCCTTCACGACACATCGGCAGGGACCCCCCCCCCCCCCCCCCCCCCACGCCAACCAGCCCCCACCAGCCAATCAGCTGCCTCCATGCTGGCACCCATACCCCACCCCACCCAGCCCCTTCCTGAACTTTCACTTTGAAGAAAGGGGCGGTGGAAGAAAGCAGTGGTCGAAGATGTTTTGATGAATTACTGTATAAACATTTTAAATATATATAAATACAATTTGAGTATCCACAGAAATGAAATACAGAAATACAGAAATGCCAAGCTATTCTTTGCTTGGAGTTAGCGGTGTACATATTCATAAAATAATGTACGTTTGTCTTTATTAGATATTATATACGGATATATATATAGGGCTATATATATATTTTCCCAATCTTTTTATTCCCTTGAAATATGTGTTTATGCCTCTGGGATGCATATGCTTAGGAAGAGTACAGTGTATACAGCTAAGGGATGATTGGATGACCTGGTTTTTTATTTGTCATTGGTGTTTCTGTTTTATGTCTCTCGCCGACAGCCTGGACAACGCAGTGCCTCGATGTCTGAATGAATAAGTGGTCCAGTTTGAATTCCTACCTACTCTATGTTACATGAGTCCTGCTCTTCATGCCCGGAGGTTCGAAGAAATACGGTCCCTATCCGAG
>NC_082390.1:5886860-5903325 GCF_031168955.1 Gadus macrocephalus | reverse complement strand
GAAAGCAGTGTGGGTCACTGTTTACAAATAGCAAGCCATAGGATAATGACGGAGCAATCCATCTTTATAAGGCACAGTAAAGAAATTCCAATCTGTGTTGAGAAATCATGTCATCGAAACCAATGTGTGACTGCATTTCAGTTTCCTGCATGCCAATCCGTCTGTCTAGCGGTCTTTCTGCCTGCCTGACTGTCTATCTGCCTGTCTGCCTGCCTGCTTGTCTCTCTGTCTGTCTGTCTGTTTGTCTGTCTCTTTGGCCGCCTGCCTGCTTGTCTGTCTGTCCGCCTGTCTGTCTGCCTGCCTGCCTGCCTGCCTGCCTCCCTCCCTGTATTTCTGTCAGCCTGCCTCGCTGTCTGTCTCTCTGTCTGCCTGTCTATCTGCCTGTCTCCCTACCTGCTTGTCTCTCTGACTGCCTGCCTGCTTGCCTGTCTCTCTGCCTGTTTGTCTGCTGTCTGTCTGTCTTCCTGTCTGCATAGCTGTCTCTCTGTCTGCCTGTCTGCCTGCCTGCCTGCCTGTCTGGCTGTCTGTCTGTGCCATGGCTTTAGAGGGCAAGGCGATGAGGAACGGTTCTTCCTGAGTATTGCCTCCATCCCAGATTGAGAGAACTGTCCCTCTTCATCATTAGACGAGCTATTTTTACACAACGCTGACTGCCCGGGCTGGTTCCAGACATGTCAGCCATTACACTCCGCAGCAGATTGTACTTTATGACTTCTTCTTCCTCTAAATCTCCATGGACCACCCCCCTCTCTTTCTCGATGGTGTTCTGCTCCCGCCATCTTTTATATATTTTCTTTCTCTATTCCTCCCATACCATTTATCTCATTTTCAAACTAAGTGGCACATGCATTGGAGCATATTATCACAGAAACACGAAAAGTAAACCGCAAGCACTGAGGCTCAAGGAATAACACGATAAAATAGACAGAAAAACCAACAGAGCACCCAGCGAAAGGTAAAGTTGTGTTCCGCTGTAGGGTTCCTTTCCACAACGTTGTCCGTCACAAAACAAGCACTTTTAGAGGATGTCCTTTGATGGGATGCTTGTTGGCCGATTGTTGCTTGTTTTGTGGCTGCAATGGTTAAAGCGCTCTCGCTCAATACTTGACCAATTAAAAATCTGTGGTCCACATCTGTCCCCTAGACCCCAACTACTGGGAAAATCGGCTCCATGTAAGTTTAGAAGTATCAATGGGTTTTAACCCCCAAAAAATATTGGGATAAGTATAATAATTAACTCTGGCCCTTAGAAGCTTATTTTTTGCATAATTACCTCAGCTGCCACATTTTTCTGAAGCCAAACAGCCAGCCATTCCTCTCTCCTCAATTTAAAACCCCAATGCTTTGTCTTGTATGACCGCTAACTGGCCCCCGACATGGCCGGAAAAGCCACATGATTCATTATGCATTATTGGCATGGGCCAATAGTTCATCACAGTATACACAGGCATTGTTGGACAATTAGCATTCACCAACATCATCATGTAAATCACTAGCTGTGATTGAACGCAACAAGAGCCGAGCAATTTCGTTTTCATTCAATTTTGAATTTATTTACTCATAATGAATTTATTTACTCATAATTGTCTCTTTTTTTCCAATGCGTTTCACTTGGTATTATTTCCTCACCAGAATACTGATATCAACTTTATTTGGGGCTAAAACACTAATACCTCCAATGTTTGTCGTAGGCATTACGTCGTCCTGTCGTTGTTTGTCGGTTTTGAAGGGGGCGTCACTCGAGCCGGTGCTTCTCAACGGAGTGGCAGGCGTGCCCTTCCTTGATGCTCGCTGATGGCGATGGATGATCCATAACGCATCACTCCGCTGGACTTTAGTGGCAGGTTCTCTAGCCAACCATTGCGCGTACCAATAAGCAGATTGCGGTTTTAAGCAGATTGGAGAATGACCTCATCATTGACCCCAGGCTACCATTCCAGCGACTGTATGTGATGAAACCCATCTGACCGCCGTTCACTGTTGTCATACATCATGGCAGACGGCGTTTCCTTCAGCTTTTAGGATGGATAACTTCAGCCCGCACTCAGAAAATGGAGTCAGAAAATAGGGTATTACATTACTCGGGTTAAATGGATGAATTCAGTGTGCATGGTGTATTTCCGTTGTGTTCATGTCTCATGCACACCCCGTGGCTGTGTTTTTTTTCGTGTGAGCCGCACATAATTCATTGATGGCGAGATTGACATGGTCAATGGGGCCTGGAATTGGAGATGGCTGTGGAGAGTGTAGGTGTGGGGGGGGGGGGGGGGGGGCGAAGCTGTGTTCCCTTCATTAGACAAGCCAGGGGAATGCTCTCTGGCTGACCCAATGCTGACCCTTCCAACACAATTACAAAACACAGGTCTGGAGCCCTGGTTATTGATGCCTGCTGCTGGGCTGAGCAGCTGCAGTGGGGTCCCTCCTCCCCGGGCTAATGCCTCACACCCACTCCACTGAGTCCACTCTCTCTGTGGACGCATGCGGGCAGCACAGGGAGAACGTTCTCCTAATGCGGAGCTCGGAAAGACGCCAGCGTAAGAGGAGTTGTGCGTCCAACAGGCAACTGTTGTATTTTTGTCGTTTAGCAGATGCTGTTTTACTCGCCTCGAAGCAACTTGCTGGGAATTTGAGATACATTATTTAGGCGGGAGTAAGGCATATTGCTCATGGATGCCTACAGGTGAACTGGACGGTTGGGGAAATATTTGGAAGAAAATAACCGTAACTTTTTTTCAAAGCAAAGGTTATGCTTTGCTCGCATCATTGGACACGTTGTATTCAACGTTGGCTGTACGCCAGCATTTGGGCTGCAGATTTTCTCACTCCCTTGTGTAGTTAGTAAAACCCGGAATAGTTTCGAACACTCTCTCTCATTTTAAGTTGCCTTAAACTTTACAACATATCACATTTAAATTGAACTTACTGCTCCCTATCCGCTGCCAGAAACAAAACTCTTCAACCGTACCATTTAATTCCATTGCCGTTGGGCTGGCACGGTCCTCTCATACCCACCCAGCTCGCACGCTGGCCATAGCGTTCCACATCTCTATGGCTCTCGACTCCAACTTGACCCACTCCGAATCCCTATTTTTAAACTCTCAGGCCTAATCGGCAGAGAAGCCGTGCTAACAAGGCTTAGTGGCCGTGCTCAGTGATGGAGGGTATGCAGCTCTGGGAAAGTGGCCCGTGTGATTAGGAAATTGTGGCTAATTCAATTAATGGAGAGGAGGTCAGCTGCAGTGATGAAGTCAAGGGAGCTACTGAGTGATCTGGTGTCAGCTGATGGCTAATAAAGATGGAGTGTTAACAACAGTGTTGGGGTGGGCGTGGTTGGCAGCACCTAAATAGATTGCCGTTATGATTTGTTGCGAAGTTAGAACTGTACCTAACAGTCACTCTCGTATTCAATATGTGCCAGCTTTAGCGGAGAAAACAAGAGAAGGAGAGAACTGGGCCTGTTGTAGCTCATCACTAAGATCAATAGCTATGTGGCCCCCTTGTGAATATGGTATCGTTTTTTGTTGAAGCAGTCTTGATAACTTTCAAGTGCTAAGATTGTGTATAGGCTTAAATTACTCTAAAGATATGGCCCTTGAGACACAGAAAGAAACAGCACTGACTCTATAGCCTAAATCTTTACATGGGCAAGGAAAAAATACCATACACACAAAAAGCTATTATCAATCCATACTTTGCTATAATCTATCTGCTGCCACCACTCCAGGTACAATTAAGGCCCCACATTCAGCAACACATGCACCTCGACAACCTATTAACCATGAGTTTAGTATAGTGAAAGTGAGGCAAGAGCTTGAAAGAGAAAGCAGTGTGAGTCCTACAATGCTATTGAACAATGACAAATTAAATATTTTACAAAGTGCTTGATTTCTGATCCATCTCAATGGATCAATAGACCACAAGGAAGAGCAGCTAGGGCCAACGAGGCAGTACAAAGGTTCAATAAGTAGGTATAGTAGGTCTGTTTGTTGGTTTGGTGGGTTTGTTGCTGTATTTGGTAGGTAAGTAGTTTAATGGGGATCAGGAAATGAGTCTTCCTAGTCTGCAATAGCGCAGTGAAGGTCTATTTCTTGAGGTTTAAATAGTAGTATGAATGTTGTGGTGCCAGGGAGGAGAGGTTTGGGGTGATAGGGGATTAGGCTGGCCCACATCAGTCCAATTCATGCCTTCCGAAACAAGGTTTGGTCAGGGGCTGTGCAAGGAGACATCCAATTGCGCTCGACACAAACGTGGGTGTTTGTGTGGAGCCGGTTTAAAGATAAATCACGAATATGATTCCAAGTGACAAGATAACAAGATTTGATCCGTATCAAAAGAGGACGCACCACGCGTGTCTCTCCACTATCAAACATCTGCCTTTTATTGGACTTGATTTATGTACTGAAATACGGTCAGCAGAAAAAAAGAAATGGATTCTCTGAACAGGAGACCGCAGTACAACTCTTGTGTAATTCAGTTTGACCTATCCCTTGCCCTGCTCCTAGTTTGTGGTGTAACACCGTTTGAGAAGTTGCTCCCTGCTCCCCAACAAAGGCTCACTTTTTTTGCTTTGAGCCTTAGCAATTAGTCTACAAAATGAATGGCTATAAATCTCCTCTGGGAGGCGTTTGGCAGGGCCGGCCAGAGGTGAGCTTCTCAATGAGGAACTAAACACACAGTATTAGCTAGCAGCACTTTTATGATGTCAGCAAGGGTCTGTGGTGATAAAGGGCAAGAACACCCCTGTATCGTCTTGGGATTTATGTAGCATGCAACCTTTGTCATTTTTTTTTCTTTGTTTTTTTTTAGATTCAAGTCCCAAAGCGGTATAAAAATGTGCATGTCACCACAGACCGCAGAATTATTGTTGTCACACAATTTTCCCCTGTAGAATTTAATCAGTTTGAGTTTATTCAAAGAAATAACATGGGGTTTTATTAATTGCATTAATTTTTGGCTTCCGTTGCACATTGTTTATCTAGAGTGCTCCCTAGTGCGGTGCTATAATTTTTGGACAATAAAGCATTGTTTTTAGACAGCATAATGAGACACATGAGCAGTTTTCTTTTTGCATTCTTTTTAAAATAAATTATACTGGCATCTTTTGAAACAGTTTGAACTACAACTTTCAACAGTGATGTGTTATGCACTGATCATCAATTTATTCATCAATAAAATTTAGCATTTTCCTACAAAACAAATCTTAACATAATGTTAATACCATGTGTCGTTAAGACATTGTACATTTGAATTCCAATAATCCCCCGTTAAGAAAATGCATTTCAAACATTGACATTGATGTTGTATGAGAAATCTTTTCTACCTTGCCTCAGAAGGGGAATGGCTCTCAGCGATATTGTAATTCAAGGAGCAAACAAACAATCATCTGCTATGCAAAGCAGCTAATCCTTGATATATGTAGCATGTAATGTAATGCAGGGACAAGGCTGTGATCCACTTGTAACAGACACTCATCTTCTGAGTAACCTTTTCCCACATAGCACTGCATAAAATGACAAGCAAGTTAGGTTTCAGCAGGAAAGTTTTTCTGGGATCATTTTAATTTGGTCGTTTCCATGTGCCATGCTGTGTAACGGAAGCCTGGCTATTGCCAGACCAAGCTCAATCGTAGATTGCACGTTGGTCTGGGGAGGTACGTTGGGACGATCCAAAAGGCCTCATCCAGGAGGCAAGCAGGCAGCCCTCCCCTACATCGAACCCGATAGGATCTCTCCGGGAGCCACGTAACGGGGAGTCGGGGTTGGGTTGTGATTGCGTGCGTCCCACCGACGGGTGGGAAGCACGCCTATCTGACTTGTTAATGCCGCCGCCCCCCCCCCCCCCCCACCTGTTGGGTGTGATATGACGTGCGATGGGAAACAGTGAGAACAGGGAACCATTCCCACGGGGGCTTCAGACTCTCCGTGGGAATCGTGTCCAGACCTGAAATCCATCCATCTAGAGATTGGCTGGCCGTGTGTAACCCAGCGTGGGGCCACGGGGCTGCGCCGTGCCAGGCACTCTCGCTAGTTTCGATGAACAAACTTTTTGATTAACAATGGAACCGACGCTGTGAGTGTGTGATTCGGGCGGGGGAGGTCGGTGGGGGAGGGAACTCCATCATCGGAGGACTGCTGATGTTCAAGTCCAGGGGTCGCAGCAGAAGATGGCTGTCCAACATGAGCGGTGAGGAGAGCCGAGTGTGTCCTCCAGCTATCTAGGGTCCATCAACTATATCTTCGGACAGATCAATAAAACCCAAGGCACCACCATACATCTTTTTAATGGATGGCGGCCTGGAAGAAATATTAGCTCATAAGTTAATGCAACAGATTTCCTCGGCAGCGGCGAATTTAAGGACCTGGATTCCAGTTGTTGCTCATATTTTTTCTTGAGGCTACAATTATTTGTAGTTGTCCTTTGGGAGAAAATGGCGTTAACTTGTGTGTGTGTGTGTGTGTGTGTGTGTGTGTGTGTGTGTGTGTGGGGGGGGGGGGGGTGCTGTGATTCCCACTAGGACCAGGCTGACTGAATGTGTACAGGGTATAATATAAAGAAAGGTGCCCCTCAAAGGCCAGGCAATTATGGTATACATCATCTGTTAGGCTATCTAAATAATGATCTCTCCTGAGGATGTTTTCCTGCCCACTGCCATCCGATTGGGGACGCTCAAGTTTGGTCATCTGACGTTGCGTGCACCTGGCTACCTGCCGATGCCTTTTGCTGAAACCAGGTCTCATTTCAGAAAGCCGTCTCCCCCCCCCCCCCCAGGCCAAAGCCCTGTTACAGATGCAAAAAACGGCCGGTTGCCATGGCAATGCCAGCAGGCCTGGCGTCGAAGCCATCTCCGAGCGAATGCTTGAGGACCCCAAACACTTAATCTTCTGACATTCAATAATTTGCTGTTGATAATAACTGGAAAATCAACGGCCAAACCCCAGCAATCCAGCAGGTGGGAGCGACCAACGCGGCCCGTCAGGGGCTGCCGAAGGGCTGATGAATCGCTTCCTGGCGCCGTGTGAAGGAGTGCACATCAGGGGACGACCCCCTGGACAGACCGCCAGACTCTGTGAAAACGGAGGTTGGAGACGACGACGAAACAGATGTGTACACGCAGATAACAGGAAGTCCAGAACAACACCAATCAGCCTGGTGTTTTTTTGAAGTCGGTTTAGTTTTCCATGCAGAGAATAAACACCGTTTTTGTTGTGATTTTAAGATTCTTTGAACAATGACCAGATACACATTTGACCGCATTTAAGAAGGAAACAATGTTTGTAGTCTTTGAGATAACGGTGGACAAAGGGATGCAGTCTTTGCAACTGAACCTTTCAATGGCTTGTGAAATTGTTTTTCCTCTTGTCCTTCTGTGGACATGCTTTTTTTAGATGCAGGTACGTTTGATCAATGTGTTGCCCAGCTGGCACTCTGACAAACAACAATCCCTTTCTTCAAGACCGTTGGCCATAGTTCTGCACATTGGTGCTTCGTGCACATGGCATAAAACCAAAGCTGCCTCCCCTCTCTCACCAATGACCTCTGAGATTCTGCTCGGTTGTGTGTGTGCCAGTGATGTGAGTGTGTATCTAAGACCTGTGGATTTTCACCACACTTCTGTCATTCCTCATGTTTTTAAACCTGATCAACTGCAATGCTAATAACCACACTGCCTCATTATCCAGGTGTGTGGCACGCATGAAAGTGCTCTTTAAGTAGCAGCATGTCTAGTGAATCAAGGAATCATTAAGGCATAAAATAAGGCCCTCACTACACACTGGGTTTGTGTTGAACGAATGATTGCACAAATTATCGCAATTAACATTTTCCCAATATTTCATAGATTCACAAACTAAATTTAAACAACCTTTTAATATTATATAGATCCACGGCGCATGGCGCTTGAGGCTAAATAGTTTACACATGGTTTGTGCTAGCTAGTATAACATGTCTTGCTCAAATCATGCAAACTAGTTCAAACATGTCATTGTTTTTCTCTGCTTTAACAATATTGTGATCATGAGTAGGTCATTGGAATTAAATCATGTTCCTGCCAATACCCATCCAAACCCAACATGGTGCACACAGTCGTGCTACAGAACACGGTGCTCTAGGTTTTGTGGAAGCCAATATTGAAACTCTACCCATCAGACTTTATTGGATCCCATGTCCCAAACGAGTGAGTGCAAGCAAATCAGTATGTGGCACATGTGGAATCCCCCGCCTCTCCCTCTCTCCCCTCTCTCCCCCTCCCTATTCCTTCCTTATTTCTGTCATCCGCTCGCTCTTGTATTCTTATCAGCAGTGTAGAGGAAAATATGATTCATGTCCCGTGGCTAAAATCTTAATTCCACACATAATCTGTGTGAAGCTGGAAGAAACAAACCCACTAAAACAATCCAGTTCTTATTACAGAGGGGAGAGCCGGTTAGCTGTTGTCGCTGCAGAGCGTGGTCGTTTAGGTGAAGGTTTGTGAGCTTATCCTCGGGCGCAGCAGCACAGATTTTGCACCCCGCTACGCATGGCTGGGAACTGAAGGAATGAAGGAAAAAATAAAAAATCTAACATGAAATGATTGTGTTTTTTATACACTGTTGTAAGGGCGCAATCACCTCGTAGCGTCCGATCAAGCCACAAGCAGCTCAAGAAGGTCAGTGGAGGTCGGCAAGCTGTACTGCTGTGAAAGGGACATTTTATGTGGGGATTTTTTTTCCTTTCTCGTTTATTTGATCTTTATTGTGAGATTTAGATTTACCCACGATGAGGTCCTTTTTTATTGCGGTCCCATACAGATTGCCCGGGAAACTGGTGTCTTTTCTTTCAATTCCAAATGTAAATTACAAGTTTGAATGGGGAAAGCAATGCCCCAGCCTGAGATTATCATGCATCCTTACATGGTTGTGTGCTTTGCATTATTCTATGTTGGCTGTAGGAGGTTCAGGAGACCAAGGTCAAAAGCTTTACAACTATTTTGCTCTCTGAAGGTCATTGTGTAATTTCAATGAACTTGTAATGCTGCAGAGTCTGGGCTTACATAGTCTCACAAATCAGACTCTAAATGAACATCTGAAGTCTGATCTAAGAGGAGCTAAAATCTGTGTGAACAGGGAATTTCACTTTCTTCTGCGTCAAATTTGTTTCAACCAATTGTCTTCCCGGGGGCGGGATCTGGAGGCATGTGATTTCCTTGACTGCAAAGCCTGAAGGGCAAAAACCAAAGCAAACGTGGTATGGCTTGCCAATTGATTGGTAGGGACTACAAAAAAAATAAGTCAAAAAGGTGACATGTCCGTAGATTATGCTGTCACAGCTTCGTTTTTTCAAAAATGAATGTCTACGTAACAAAACGAAACCCTGCGTAACACCGCCCACTCAGACTATAGCGTTGTCAAACTCCTGCGTCTGAGATCAGGACTAATATAATTAGTTTTTTTTCACTGAAACACGACATAAACCATACCACCCTACTGCTATGCACACTTGGCCTTGTGAGTTATATGTTCTGGGGTCGCCTTAATAAATTGTACTATTCATAAAGTTATTCAGTATTCATCATCCATCGCCTACGAGTGTCAGCAGCCGTGCCGTATGTAATTTATGTGTGGGTCTCCTGTGAACACATCGGTGGGTCTCGTCATGGGCATTGGCATGGTCCTTGAGCAGTACAGGGGACATATTTCTGAAAGTCAAGTGCTCTAAAATCAGCATAAAACGCCCGGATCCCATTCATAGGGTTTGAATGGTGCACCGGAGAGACTCACCCTGATGCCCTCTCTGCTGATTGTGTCTATAGATCTGGGTTTTCCCTCTCTTCAGGAAGAACAAAACTCTCCTTCCCCACAATCAGAGGCGTATCGACGGCGTATTGACAAGGACTCAGCAGAGAAAAGCGTGTGGAATCGATGCAGCGGGTCTGGTGCGCAGCGCTCTCTGCTGATGGCTTCCACCTTGAGCTTCTCAAGCGCTGCAGCGCGGGTCAGTTAGGAGGAGGTCATCCGCTGGAGCCAGAGCTAACACTATCAAAGACACTGCTTTATTAGCGATAGTGTAGGATTTTCAAGCATTGATGTGCTATACAGATGCTTATATCCAAAGCATTCTTTGTAATCTTTTGTTTGGTAAGATGCCCTTTATGAGAAGGTTAGGGTTTGGCATCTTGCTTAGGGATGCCTAAAGTTACTCCTTATTTTAAATTGCTATGTGTGAACTGCGCGAGTCGGCACAAACAAAAAAAATCGTAAACACGTCCCTTGAGTACGGTTTATACCGTGATCTGACACATGCCACGTACTTCTGACATTTTGACGCTCCGCAAGCAGAGTGTGCGACCTGCCCGTCCACAGCAGTGTTCGATTTGAGTTTGAACCCAGGATCTCTCAGCTGGAAATCCAACTCCTTAATCACGGGTTCTGCAGTGAAAAGTGGCATTGGTGATCACATCTCTTTGGTATTTGGTATGTGTGTAGCACCACTTCCTCCCATCAAGATCATAAATCAGGCTTGTTAATTTTACACAAACCACGCTATGTCACAGAGATAACACAGCACACGATAAACAATTACAGATGAGAAACGGTTCTAGATAGGATCATGTATGTCAGCATGTCATGTTGCAAAACCTGCAGGTTTTGCAGGGAAAACCTGCAAAAAAAAACATGACCACTTTTGTTTGTCCGAGTTTTTTCAGAAGCCCCCCAGACACCTTCCCTACATCTTCTGTTCCCTCCAGGAACACAGAGGACTCCTGAGATGGGAACGATTAGTTTTATCCGTGGGCCATCACCACAAGCTCTTTGGTTTCGGTGCTAAACCAGGGTCACCGCAGCCCCGACTCTGACAAGACAGGCTTATTTGTCGTGTCTGACCTTTAAACAAAATGTCGCAAAGACCCTTGTTCTGGCCCCCGGAGGCGTAAATTGTATTTCCTCTTGTCCACAAGATTCAGGATAACTTGTACGTAGTGAGTACTGCTCCAACATTGCAGCGGGCTTGGCCTGATTCATATTTACTCAAGGCGAGGTCATCGCTTTGGGGCTCTGTAGAATACAGAATATAACAGGAACAACAACACAACACGACAGAAATGGGCGAATGTCTGACCACAGACAATTAACCTCAGGCAGCAGGCAATCGGGACCTATACACCCCACTGTGTCTACCATCCGTCTTACATCAGCAGAGAACCCAGACTCTACTGCACTCGAATCCTACTCAAGTGTTTTCCAGACCTCCGAAGGTCATCGCGGAGAACACCACATGCATGGTGTACACACAAGAAGTTTATTCTGTCTAAATACAGCATCTCAGCGTCTGAACCTGATCCACTTCATCAGTTGGATGAGCAACATCCTACCGGGCATCCACAGATTAAGAAGTCTTAAAACCTGAATGGAATAGTATGTAATCATTCGTAATAAACTAAAAAAAAATCTTGGTATCTTAGACTCGATGGAAATGCGATGAAAAAGAGAAGCATATGGATCATCATTAACGTCAGAATAATGTCTTCATTGTGTTTCATCGTGGAGATGATGTAAGACTTTAATATTCCCTGATGAGAGTTGCTGCAGCTGTTTCCAGCCAAGAAAAACGTATGCTAGTATCAGCCAATTAAATGTATTTATGAATAGCCGAGTGCTATCTGGTTTGATGCTATGTGTATATTTGTGTGTCTGCATTGTAATATCAAGTGTTGAGTCACGCTGGGTTGGGATAAAAAGGGATGCGCCCACTCAAACGTTTGTAATGAATTGCTACAAAAGTGCCTGTTGATTTGTTGTGCTGGGTCATGTCATCCCAGTTGACAGGCCGATTTTTTCAATCCCCCCGTTTCCCTTCAATATTCTCCTTCATCCCACTCAGATAGCTCTAGCGCTTTGATCCTTGCACAGTTGTATATGTGTGTGTGTGTGTGTGTGTGTGTGTGTGTGTGTGTGTGTGTGTGTGTGTGTGTGTGTGTGTGTGTGCGTGTGTGTGTGCGCGCTTGTTTATTTCCCTCCTATTTTCGCTTTGAATATTTGTATTCAGCACCTGCACAGCCCTATCACAGCTCACACACCGTGGGAGTGAGAGAACTCTGAGAATATCTCTCTCTGGGATATGTGCACAGACGGACGGACAGAAGTCGTTTGTTACATGCCGCGTATATGACACGTGCAGCGGAGACGCAGAGAGACGTCCATATCCCTGCCGGCATCCCCCCACCTCCCCCCGATCGGAGATGAAACTGTGTACCCTCTCCAGTGGAACTCATTCCATTGACAAGGCTCATTGGAGAGAGCCGGTTAAGTTTTTTTTTTGCCAACAAACGTATTGAGTTGATGAGCGCCTCACGATGGAAATGCCGGAGCGCCTCTGAAGCGCAGGCCTGTCGAGGATGGGCTTGAACGTTCCAACGCACGCTTGTGGGGGGGGTTTTGGCTCGAACCCGGCAGGGGGAAATCGGTGTGTTTAATGATCAGAGAAGTGTCGGCCATGCGTCAAAACGCTCGGTCCACACCGGAATGGGGTTTTAATATCGGAAATGGGACCGGATGTCGATGCAGAGCTACACTAGTGTTTAACATTTAATGCTAATGAGAGGCTGGAATGGCTTCGTTTATGTGTAATTAGCCGTTAGACTTTTCCGGGATCTGGATATAAATACTAGCAGGCTGTGTGTGGGCAGAAAATATAACCGATTCATATGTTGGATTCAGATGAAGTGACAATTAAGTTAAATCCTTGAAAAGCAACGTTAAACCGTATTACTCTGTAGGATATATTCTATTTATATCCATGGCCGTGTTCCCACATGAATTAATCATTCATGCCCTTCAATTATTTATTGCTATTGAGAAACATGTTTTGATTATGGCAATCCACAATCTGGACACATGGGGCTTCAAACACTTCCCTGTGTGTGCATCTGTTTTGGAATGTGTGTGTGTGCGTGTGTGTGTGTGTGCGCGCACGTGTGCATGTCCGTGAATGTGGGCGTCCGCATGTGTATGCCAGTACATGTGTTGGAGTGTGTGTGTGTGTGTGTGTGTGTGTGTTTTGTGCATGCTTACGTGTGCATACGTGCACGTCCAGGCGTGCGTGTGTGTGCGATGGCTCGTTGGAGATGCCACCATCAGGGCTTGTCATAATAAGCAGAGGGAGCCCGTGACCATTCATTCATTATTTTCCATGTAATTATTTCTAAATCAGGTCATGTCAACACCCGGGAGGCTCGGCAGGCCCGCGGCCGAGCGGGACAGGTGATCGGATCCACCGCCATGTCGCACCGTAAACCCACTCTCTGATCCCCGTGGCTTTCGCCTTTCACATGCATGGCATTTTAATCTTCAAAGCCTGTGACCAAAGCGAATTGGCTACCCATCAGATACGTCGTAGCCTCTGGGTACCCCCCCCCCACACACACACCCTGTTTGTGCAGGGGAACGGACCGGAGGGGCGCTTGATATTCATAACGGGCGTTTCCCGCTACACAAGCACAACCAAGTAAAGTGTGGTCCGCGACGATGTCGCTTTCTCGTTTGTTGTCATGGTAACCGATGTGTCGCAGGCCACGAGGCGGGGAGACCGGTCTCACCTTTTCCCGCCAATCTCCTCGCCGGGGGGGGGGCCCTCTCTGAAGCTTCGGGTCCGGGGCGAAGCCTGGAATGGTTTTTCATCATGATGAGCAATTGAACATGAGACATCAAGACACATGCTTAATATGGGGCCACACATAATATGGTGGCCTGTGGCAGTATATGGATCAGTCCTTGTGTATGTTGATATGCAGGAATGTGACGTTATTATAAAAAAAAAAAAGGGGGGGAATGTGAACAACGAAACTAGTGATTTGGAAATGGTGGCCCGATCTTACTTTGCTGTTGCACAGCCAAATGGAACCATTCCATAGCCAAGCGACAGCAATCTAATTTAAAGGACCACTGTGGGCAATTCCCCAGAGTTTCACCCATAGGTGTTTACTAGGGGCATGTGGAGAAAGGGTTGAATTCCCAAACATCGCTCGATTTACCGTCCTTGAATGCGGAGGCAGAAAAGGCTGAATGGCTAGATTCGTTAAGATTTACTTGACAGGTCAGGATAAACAAGCCGGTGGACTGGACATTTATTATATTGTTTTATATCATTGAGTGTTTCATGACATTTCGTTGGCATTGTTGAGAACACAGCAAAACGTACATAAAACAATAGTATTAAAAGGAAGATTTGGTCCATAGTCCATAGAAATATTCTGTTTTATCACTGTCAACAGAACAGTCTTAATCTCACACGGTTTACAGAGTGAGTTCCCCTTTCTCTGAAAAACCCTAACCGAAACGAGCAATAGAAGGGGGAATGGTGTGTGCGTATATCATTTTTCACTGTGTCCTCGGTAATGGCACTAATAGTATTGATTATAATGGTATCAATACAGCTTGGTATCAATCTCTGTCAAGCACTTTCCGGCTCATAGACACCAGCAGATGTCATTAGCTATTGCCTCAGAAAGGGCTGCGTTCATGCCTAGCAATAGGTCTATCTTTAAGGCTATGTTCACAACACATTAAAATGCAACGCATGAAAACTTGTTAAATCAGATATGGAATATTGAATTGCTGCAACTTATTTTTTCTTGCAGTGAGTGAAGGCCAAAGGTATTTATCCTGGGACAAGTGATCGATAGGAATGCGGTTTGTTCAGCTATTGTAATTTCATTTTACACATTGGCTATGGTCCAATCTGTTTTGACAGCGGTGGCTTGTGTGTGTGCGTGTGTGTGTGTGTGTGCGTGTGCATGTGTGTGTGTGTGTTTTGCAACACAGGAAAAAAAAAGGATGGAGCAAGAAGAGCCCGACAATGTGTGTGTATGTGTGTGCGTGTGTATGCATGCGTCATTCTGAGCCACAAGTCAATTTGTGCGTCTTTGTGTATTGGCATGTGTGCGTGCATGCGTATTATTCTGAGCAGGTGTGTACTCTGTGTGCTTGTGTGTCTGTGTGTGTACGGGCATGTGTGCGTGTGTTTGCGTGCATGTGTGATCTTCTTAGCGGGTCAATGTGAGCCTGTCCACCGTGTTAGTGGGGAATGGCGCGGGCAGAGAGCGGACGACCTTGCCATGTTCCTGAATTACACAGTTGGCTGGAGGTTATGCTTCCAGAAGTACGCTAAACTCAAGTAACAGTCTGTCAGAAAGGCAATCGAAGAAACCTCAAAACAGTCCCGTCGTAGCTAGAACGAATGTTCTTTCGATGCACCTCCTTCGGAGGACTATTAACCGAAAGTCTGAACACGATTAAGGACCCCCCCCCCCCCTTTCTACTCGGGCAGGCAAAGGGCAGCCGGATGATAAACGACACACGGGCGTTTGGGAAGGACAGTGGAGGGGACTGAAAGGACACTCTGGAGGAACAGCATCTCCTCTTACAGGTTGTGCGGGGGAAGAAAAAAATATTAATTTATTCTTTGATTTACATTATTTTCCCCTTTCGACGTCAAAGCTTTACCGCAGAGTGAGCTAATATTTCTTTGTGTCATCACACAGTCCACGGGGAAGTCTTTGCATGACGCGTACACTGCTCAGCCCCAGCTGTCAGCGCTGCGAATGATCTCCCACCGCGTTGCCGGGTTGTAATGTTGGCCCAGTGCCGGCCCTGGGCCTGGGAGGTCAGCAGGGAAATGCAGTCGCAGGTAAATCCGAGCCGTCACAGTGTAAGAACCACGGCCATAAAACCGAGTCGCGCGAAGTCGCTTGAATCAGCGCTAATGCCCTCTCCGGAGCACATCGCTCACGGCCCCCCCGCGCCTCATTTAGATGTGCTGCTTGACCGCTGACGGAGGCCAGTGTATCAGTCCCGCTCCGCCGACGGTGACGGAGGACGCCATCAGGATGACCGACGACCATCTTAACCCTCCGGGGGTCAGCGGCCTTCGTCGCCCCCCGCGTCTTCCTCGAGGCGGGAACGCCCTCCCCCGGAACGTCGGACGGCAGCTCCTCCTCCCCCCCCCCCCCCCCCCCCCCCCCCCCCCCACCGTCTCCCTCAGTGAGAGGAGTCTGTCCCGGCCCGTCCTGGTTCTGTCCGTCCGGCGGGGAGCGGGCTGATCCGCTGATCCGACGCGGGGTGTGTTTGCTGCTGTAAGCACATTGTGGTCGCCGGGGCAGAGCGGGGCCGGACGGCGGGGCCCGGCTCTGACCCCGTGGCTCGGTCGATGGCTGCGGGGGGGGGGGGGGGGGGGGGTGCAAACGCTGCTGACTGCAAACAAAAAGATTGGCCCGCATTTTATATAGTCCGCTATATCAGGAAGACCACCTGCACACATACACAAACACACGCATACTAACACAGACCACGTACACACACCCGCTCTCACACTCTCACTCACACATGCTCACACACAAACGCACACACATACACACACACACATACACACTCACATAAAATCTAATTTCAGGTGCTTATCAACTCGAAGCTCTTCGATGTCAAATTAACACTTT
>NC_082390.1:5791157-5886760 GCF_031168955.1 Gadus macrocephalus | reverse complement strand
TGTATTGTTAAATCCAGAGGGGAGTGCAGAAGATTTTGACTCCTTGAATTCTCTGTGAATATTACATTTTTTCCTTCTCAAACATCATGAAGAGATGTCGACCAGCCGATTGAATAAAATAATTCCTAAATGCTCTTCGGGATAAACAAGTGTCAGACGTACTCTGATCACGTATGGAACTTGAAGTACCTCATTTACATCTTATAGCATACTTGCAGAGCCAGAATACATTATAACTATATTACAGCGGTTTGGTAAAAATGCTGCGACAATTCCAGGAGCCGGAATGGACGTTCTAAATCAATTGTGACATTTAATATTCTGCTGTGGCGGTACTTAACATTTTTTGGCTTGAATGGTTTTTCAGTGATTCACACGAGCATCTCTGGATTCCTCTGCCGAGAATTTTAATTCCCAAATTGAAGCCCTTCTTCAATAGTGCCAGGGATCGCTAAATATTTTAGCATTGCTCCACATGCATATGATTACAATGTCTACAACGTCCCTGTCTGTCTCTGGAGTGTCTTCGACGGAGAAGACAAACGCAATTGCCCTCGTCCCGGTCACGCTTTGTTCATGAGCTCCCCACCACGGCTGCGGTGTACAGGTCTGTCAGCCGCTGGGAGACCTTCTGTTTGTGCAAAGGAGACAAGATTTCTTCCTGCGCTTTTCCTCCCACCAGTGGATAGACAGCGATAATATTTGCCATTATAGTCAACTTTCGATTTCCTCCCTTTTTCTTCCTTTGAAGTCGGCCCTGTTCCCGCAAGGTGTCTGCTTCCTCAGACCTGAGAGGAATACAGAGCGCCATGCTGGGTCTGTGGCTCCTTGCAGCCTTCTCCAGCGCTAGCTTCATGAAAAAACTATGGCCGAGAGGAGCGAGTGGAATTCAGATGAGCCATGCAAATGTCACCGTGTACAGGCTGTGTCAGAGGAGGGATTTCTTGTGTGCTGGGGTCTTGCCTAAGTAGTCGGACTGGATAATTATCTCAAGGTCGTAAATAATCTGAATTTGGTGTTTTCTAATATCCTGTTCTGATGTTTGAGGCGGTAACATGGAACATAAGCCAAGTCTTTTTTTTTTCTTTTTTTTTCTCGGTCCTGTCTGGTGACTTTACTTCCTGTTAAATGAGCAGCCCATGTCCAACACATATCCCCTGATTGGTCAGAGTTAAACGCCTGGACACGCACTCTGATTGGCTGATGACGGAGCCCCTTGTCCATGCCTTCACTAACATTATTTTGCAGAGGGTTGCGTTGTCGGGCAAAAAGTGTCTGATCTTCTTTTGTTTGATGGTATGACTTTGTATGCTTTACTGGAGATATTGGGAGGAGGCTAAGCATATGACTTACTAATATCTGCTCATTCAAGCAAAACTGTAAGAATTAATTAATGAATGTGTTAAATGAATTGTGTCATATGAATCTATCCATACTTGTATATTGTCATTAGTATAATGCCATCTTGAGTTAAGCATGTAGATACTATCTCTGCTTCTAATGTACTGGAAAACATTGAACGTCTTGGCTGTAATGCCGCGTTTCCACTGCAGGGTGCGGAACGGATCGGATCGCAAAGGTGCGGTAGGGAGGGGGCGGTAAAGACCAGCTCAGTTCCGAGGTCGCGTTTCCACTGCCGACAGTACCCTTGGTGGTAGGCCGGATGTCGATCGCCGCGGCAGCTACGTAAACATCGTAAAAAAACGTCTTCCTCCCCAAGAATGCAGACGAACGTCTCCACCTCCTTGTTCACCCCCAAGCAAGCTTTTTACGTGACATGTTAATTGTAAAGAATAATACCTCGAGGCTACTGTTTGTTTGTTTTTATCCCCGCGTCACCCGGAAGTGACGATTCTGTCGACCAATCAACGGAGGGGGGGTGTAGCTAGAATTCCAGGGTACCCTTTCAGGCGTCTGGTCTCGTTTTGGGTACCGCAATGGAGGAGTCCCTAGAATGGGGTCGGAACGGGTACGGCAAAGTCCGGGTCACGCCCACTTTTGGCGGTGGAAACGCGACCCGACCCGCACCTTTGCGATCCGATCCGTTCCGCACCCTGCAGTGGAAACGCGCCATAAGGCTCCAATATGTTCCTAGAAGTCTGTAATACTAGTGCGATGATGGATTACAAGATGGGGAAACCTAAAGGAAAGTATCGAGTGGAACCAGCACAGATGCATTCTGAGCCCTCTCCTCCTCACACACAGATCGGTCCCAACAGCCATCGCCGCCAGGGACGGACGGATCCGTGAAGGGGACCGCATATTACAGGTACAATTCACTCTCTCTCGCTCTCTCCATCTCTCTCTCTCTCCCCATATCTCTCTCTCTCTCTCTCTCTCTCTCTCTCTCTCTCTCTCTCTCTCTCTCTCTCTCTCTCTCTCTCACACCATCTCTCTCTCTCTCTCTCTCTCTCTCTCTCACACACCATCTCTCTCTCTCTCTCTCTCTCTCTCCACACCATCTCGCTCTCTCTCTCTCTCTCTCTCTCTCTCTCTCTCTCTCTCTCTCTCTCTCTCCTCTCTCTCTCTCTCTCTCTCTCTTGCTCTCGCAAGCACACACAGTGTGCGTCTCACTCCACAGGCAGGATCTAATTGGATTCAGTCCAAAACACCCTTTCTTTACTTTGTTACAGATTCTCTCCTAATGCCGAATCCCATTCATTTTTAATGGCTGCACATTAAAGTGGGGAACCTGCCCCCAGTGTGTCTCTTAGACTGGGGGGGCGGAACAGCCACCCCCCCCCCGGCTGTTTTAGTTACCGACTCAGCACCAATGGGGCTGTTTCCCTGGCTAAGAGAAGTTCTGTGCTGAGGCTCGCTGGCTGTCCCGCATGGAAGGTACAGAGGCTCTGTCTTGCTTTGGGCCCCCAGGCTATATCTGGGGGTCAGGAGCCTAAAAGGGCTGCCCAGCAAACACCCCCACAGCCCCCGCCACCCTTGACCGACCCCCACCAATCCACCCTATGAAGGAGGCACCAGTTCAGCCACAGCAGCTTCGATGGTGGTGGGTGGTGGGGGTGGGAACCCAGTCTGGGCGCTATGAACCAGTGATTCTCCTTGGTAGGTTGAAATTAGCGTGAAGGAAGAGGGGGGGCGGGATGCAGACTATTGTCTCTGGCAGGGCGGTAAACATGTTTTTAACGAGCTCAGCACAATGCATTATGGGGGAGGAGCCAGACAGTAGTGTACAGTCCTGGGAGAGGTGTGTATTCCGTGCACACAATTATTAGATGGGAGTGTGAGTGCATGAGCTCTGTTTGGCCTGAGATAATGCACTGCCGTGGTCTAATTGTTTAGCGGTGCATGCAACTGTGTTTGTGTTTGTGTGTGTTTGTGTGTGTGTGTGTGTGTGTGTGTGTGTGTGTGTGTGTGTGTGTGTGTGTGTGTGTGTGTGTGTGTGTGTGTGTGTGTGTTCGACCGATCCGGAGCTAGGAGGAGGGATGTGTTTGTGTATCAGACCTCTACTCTGCCACTATTATCCACAAATGACAGGCCCATTACTCTGGCCAAGAGAAGATGGACGCCCCTGTCAGTGGCCAGTTAATTGTGCGGCCAGATGTATGTACACTAGGCGGTGCCCCCCCCCCCCCACCCTCGGTCCCGCTCATATCCGCCTCCACTTTGCGCAAGCCGTGAATAAAACACACACAGAGCACCACAGCACATGGGGAGTTACGGCGTGGAGAGTTGTATTGTGTAGTGTCAGACCTATTGTAGCCCCATGCGTGGGAGAGAGAGTTTCTGTGTGTGTGGGTGGGGGTGGGTGTTTGTGTGCGTGTGTGAATGTGTGGTTGGGAGTGTGTGTTTGTGTGTCAGCCTTTTTGTGTGTCAGCGTTTTTGTGTGTGCGGGCGTGTGTGTGCGGGTGTGTGTGTGTGTGTGTTTGTGTTTGTGTGTGTGTGTGTGTGTGTGTGTGTGTGTGTATGTGTGTGTGTGTGTGTGTGTGTGTGTGGGGGTGTGTGTGTGTGTGTGTGTGTGTGTGTGTGTGTGTGTGTGTGTGGGTGTGCGCGTCCGTGTGTGTGCGTTTGCCCAGATGTGTGTCTTCGGCGAGTTTGTGTGTGTGTTGGATGTCAGTCTGTGTGTGAGTGCGTGTCGTCTGTGTGAGTGCGCGTCTGCCTGTGCCCGTGTGTACGTCGGGGGCGAGCCTCCATTTATCCAATTGCATCAGCGGCGGCCGGCTAACCCCCTTCGTCCCTTCGTCCCCGCTGAAGATAAACGGGCAGGACGTGCAGAACCGCGAGGAGGCCGTGGCCGTGCTGGCCAACGAGGACTGTCGGAACATCCTGCTGCTGGTGGCCAGACCCGAGCTGCAGGTGAGCCTCACTCACTTTACTCATTCCCCTTCTTTACTCGTACATGTCATGTTCTTATAATTATGTATTTCACTCTCTCACTCTCTCTCTCAGGGGGGTCTCAAGGGGTCTTAAGCGATGCGCCCGGTTCAAACGCAAACCACATCCTTGAGGCTCGGATGCCCCGTGCCGTATGAATGTAATGGGAGTGATTAAAGGGGGACTGTGATGGCTGACCCTCCCCCCTCCTCCCCCCTCCCCCTCCTCCTCCTCCTCCTCCTCCTCCTCCTCCTCCTCCTCCTCCTCCACCACATGCACTCTACCTCCACCTCCTCCACCTCCTCCACTACCACCACCCCCGTCCCCACGAGTGTTCGTGACAGGCCGCCGCGGCACCTCGGCCGGCTCGGTCTTTATGTAGCGGCGTCTGTAATTGACTTCCGACGGCGTGGCTGTAAAAGCTAATGGCATGCTGATGTAGAGTGAGTCTGTGCCAGAGAGCAGAGCATCCAGTGAGGGGAGAGTAATGGGCTGCTCCTTGTTTAATAGGCCTCTCCCCACCACCGGGGTGAGGGCTGACGTTGAGGGCGTTGGGATGGTGGGATTACGATGGAATGGAATGATGAGAGATGGAATGGAAACCTTGTAGAATTGGAAAGAGCCACTCGTTCGACCGTGGACAACATCTGAATCCAAGAGCGAGTTTGTATCTGACGGAGAAAGAAAGTTGTATTTGTATTTATTTTTTACTTTTCCTTGAGTTCTCCTACCTGACTCGGGAGCCTATGTATATCGGCATGTCGAATGAGCTACATGATATCACTATCCCCCCTAAAAAATGTATTGTATACCAGCGTTATTAAAACGGCCCAATCTTGCCCTCTCTCTTTAATAATAATGATAATAATAATTGATCGGATTTATATAGCGCTTTTTTTGGAGGTCACTCAAAGATGCTTTACATCACATAGAATATACAGTACATAAAGAAAAGGAAAACAAGATACAAAACAAATTCAAAATGAGGTTCATAATAGAGTCAGGTTTGGTATGGGTTGGGTTAGGGTTCATATGCTTTCTTGAAGGTGTGGTTAGGTGATTTTTGAGTTGGCTCTTAAATGAGTTTATTGAGTCTGAGTTAGGGATGTTTGGGGGGAGGGAGTTCCAGAGGGTTGGGGCAGCAATGGCAAATTACTTTATCTCTCTCTCCCCCCTCTCTCTCTGTCTCTCTCTCTGTCTCTCTCTCTCTCTCTCTCTCTCTCTCTCTCTCTCTCTCTCTCTCTCTCTCTCTCTCTCTCTCTCTCTCTCTCTCTCTCTCTCTCTCTCTCTCTCTCTCTCTCCCCCCCCCCCCTCCCCCCTCCCCCTAGCTGGAGGAGGCCTGGCTGGATGATGAACACAGTGAGTTCCTGGAGCAGCTGAAGATGGAGATGTTGGAGGAGCAGCAGAGGGAGGAGCTGGAGCTTGCTGCCCTCCAGGAGGTGAACCAGCCGGTCAGTCTCTCCACCTCACTGTTTAACACCACAATGTCCTCCACCAGCGTGGAGCTTCTTCCTCCGTCGTCAGAGAGGTCCTCTCTGTTAAGGAAGCAGAGTTTAGGGGTCACTGGTCTGACCTTCTCCTTCGACCCAGACAGGTGTGGAGGAGAAAGTCCAGCGGGTGTCTCAGACACTATTCACATTTTATAGTGTGAAAACAACCCCTTTATATGATCTACACATGATCTACTTACTATTTGCTAGATGCTATTAACAAAAGCGACTTACACTGAATTGGGGTTTGGTATGTTGGGTGCATCGCCAAGGTTAAGTTCACAGGGGGATTGAGCCCAGTGCCTTTTGGCTGGGAGTTGAACCCCATGGCCACTGCCCTGTCCTGCACACCGCCCGTCCCCCGTCCCCCCTTCCCCCCTTCCCCTACCCATCCCAATCCAAATTCCACAAACTTTACTTTTTGACACATTCGACCGGAGTCCTCCACGTGAACAAATAAATATGTTGCTTGTAATCATCCATTGCATTCATTTGAATGATGATGAACAGCATTCCTTTCCCTTGAATCAATCTCATTCAGACTGCTGTCAAACCGGGGGAGTAAACTCTTTCCATAACCCCGTATAAATATTAATGCATCGAGATTCACGGTTCCATTGAAAATCCAAAACATTGCTAATCGTGATTCAAATTCGTTTTTTGTTGTTGAAATTACCATAATGTAAAGTCCATGTAAATGTGTGTTCAAACGAAAAGTTTGAGCGGGAGGGAGACGATATCCCCTGACGTTCCCAGAGCTCTGTCCCATAGCGGTACACAGGAGCGCTCGCATCCCTGCAGGAGCATCCGGAATAGGGCTGAACTCACAAACAGCGTGTGATGTGCTGTGTCCTCATTTGGAAAACCAGAAGCACGCACTTCAGAAGCACCGCGCGAAATAAATAAACAAACCAAAAGTTTTCCAGCAACAAAACTTTTATGTTATTTTTTTTTGTGTGTTTTTTTATGTTTTGATCTTCTTTTCGATGTTTCCCCGCCGGCGCAAAAGCATGAAGGTGCCCTTGAGCGAGGCCATCCAAACCCCTAAATGCCTCTGTCGGGTTGTTACCTTTCAGGGTTGTTACCTTGCATCACCGACGCTGTCGTCTTCTTAAGTGAACGTGTGTGTGCGCCTGGGGTGGATGTGCCAGTGTAAATAACTGTCGAGTTGATGTCCCGACACGACTGTAAAGCAGTCGGACCGACGCCGGAGGAGGGAGTGGCTGATGTGAGCCGTAACAAAAAAACTGTGCAGCGTATTCTCTGGTTTGAATGGGAGTGCTGAGCTTCGGCGAGGATAAAAACAGAATTAAACCTGAATCACGAGAGGCGTGCCTGCCTCTGTCTCAGTCTACTGTACGAGCCGTTCCCTTGGGGGTAGGAGGCTTCTCCTCAAAGTCAAAGCAGAGCCCGCGTGCAGTGTGTCTATTTCTGTTGTTGAAATAGCACGAAAACAGATTTACCTCAGGCGCACCGATATATGATGTCTACAACAGCGTATTTGAATAGTTTGGGTTTTGATGGTAAGAAAATAACGAGAAACCAGGTTAAATAAGTGGAGAAATTGGGAATTATACAGTTTGAATTACTTCGCTTCAAGGCCAATATGAAGTGCCACCGTATGCATTAGAACAAATGGGATTCGAAATACAATGTTATCGCAGTGATCAAATATGAAAAAAAGCCCATTTAAATGCAAAGTACATTTTGCCCTCTCTCTCTCTCCCTCTTTCTCTCTGTATATCTCTCTCAGTCTCTGTCTCGTTCTCTTGAGACACGCTCTGGGATTTATACCTACTAGTTTTTCTTGCAACCAGTGTCTCACAAATTTAACTTTCTGCAGGGCATTGATTTGCATCATACTGGATTGCACCAAGTTAAATTGCATGTGAAAAAAGGGCCCAGGCCCAACACATATTGCATTGCATTTGGTATCGTCTCTGTCTGAGAAGCAGACACTCCGAGGTTATTAACCGAATCACCTAATATTCGACATGGCACGATCATTTCCTCAGTCAAGTCTAAGTAAGGCATAATCACGAGAGGCAGGGCAATAAACAGTTTGATGTGCCAGGCTCGTGGACGGCTTACCTTCCACGAGCCGGGCATATCAAACTATTTATTGCGCTGCCTTGAGGTGATTATCCCGTTTATTCTTCTTCTTGCTTGCCAACATAATAAAACAATTCAAATACTTTAATAATTTAACTTTTTCTTTTTCTTGTTTTGTTGCATGCTTATTAAATGTATACTCTGTTTGAGTTCATCTCCCTCAAAAAGTAGTCCCCTTTCATTAAGATCGATCAAACGAAATGGTAAACGGTGAAATGAAACGGGTACCCTGTGCCTTGTCTTTTGCTTTTGTCATTCCGTTGTCCTCGTCGCTTTTTAACCAGTCCTCAAATGTCTTCCCTACTCCTCTCTATGGATTTCCGACACATTTTAGAAACTTTTTTAAACAAGGTTAATTTTTGCAATGGACCTTGTGTTTGAAACTTCTGTGATAGAAAAAAATTCAAGCGGCGTATTGATCCACTATTTGATGAAGCTGTGCTCGGTCAGCAGCAAGTGCAACCGACAAGTCAGCGGGCAACCTTCCGGGTTAATGCCCTCCTCCCAGCCAATCAGAATCAAGCATTGTTAAACAAAGTAGAATAATCATCTATATTTTAGTCTAGTTTATACTTTCGAATGCAACAGCAAAAAACATCGGTATAACAACCATATTTAAATGGATTCAGTTAGTACATCTGCCTTTCCCAGGCCTGTCATTGAATCTAAACATATTTCATACTCTGCAGTAGCACACCTTCTGATAACCATTTTAAATATCAATATTTTTACATAATCCCCCATCCCTCACTATGGAACAAAAATCAGACCTCAAAAAATCCAAACATGCAAATGACCTCAAACTTCCTGCAGTAGAAGCATTTCCCCAACCCTGTGATCTGTGTCCCCTCCGCGCTGCCGCGGCCATGTAGGAAGCAGACTACAACCTGGCCAGCTGCTCCACCCTCCCCGGCGACAAGGCGGGCGGGGCGCGCCTCCAGCGGAGCCCCGGCGAGAGCTCGGAGCACGACGTGCTGGCTCACATCCAGCGGCGGCTCTCCCAGTGCCTGAGGGACAACCGCGGCGCCGCCGCCGACGACGACGGCCACGGGGAGCAGCGGGAGCCCCTGGTGGAGGACAACCGGGAGGGAGACCGCTTCCAGCAGCTGCTGGAGCTCAAGTGCCAGATCCGCAACAGCGGCGAGTACGACCTGTTCTACAGCCGCCGCAGCACCATCGAGGTCAGCCTGGCGGAGCAGGGCGGGGTGCAGCGGGAGCTGCGCATGCTCAACGACGAGCTGCGCAGCATCGAGCTGGAGTGCCAGAACATCATGCAGGCGCACAAGCTCCGGCAGGGCCCGCAGGGGGGCACGCGGTCCGAGGGCGGCTCCCCGCTCCACCACAACAACAACAAGGAGCACAGCCTGCGCCGCGGCCACGCCCACACCAAGGGCAAGGTGGCGGGCGGGCCGGGCGGCCGGCTGGAGAAGTCGGACAAGGACAGCTCCAGCGCCTACAACACGGCGGAGAGCTCCAGGAGCACGCCCCTGGCCATGGACCGCTCCCCGGAGCACTCGCTGCAGCGGATGGTCAGCCTGACCAACCAGAGGAACCTGCGCGGCAGCAGCAGCCTGGCGGCGGGCAGCTCCCTCAGCCCCAGCCCCGGGCCCAGCCCCAGCCCCGGGCCCTTCTACCCCCGGGCGGCGGGGGGGGGGGGGCCCGCCGGCCAAGAGCAGCAGCCCCGACCACAGCAACCCCTCCGAGTCGGACCACACCACCCAGGCGGAGGACGAGAGGCGGGGCCAGGCCAAGGCCAGCGGCTCGCAGATCCCGTACTTCTCGCCGTCCCACAGCTCGCAGCAGAGGCAGGCGGCGGTGATCCCGGCGCACGCGCGCCACTACCAGAGCTACATGCAGCTCATCCAGCAGCGCTCGGCCGTGGAGTACGCCCAGAGCCAGCTCAGCCTGCTCAGCGTGTGCAAGGAGCCCCAGCGGCCCGGCGACGCGCCGCAGATGGAGTGGAAGGTGAAGATCCGCAGCGACGGCACGCGCTACATCACCAAGAGGCCCGCGAGGGACAAGATCCTGCGGGAGCGAGCGCTGAAGATCAAGGAGGAGCGCAGCGGCGGGATGACCACGGACGACGACGCCATGAGCGAGATGAAGATGGGGCGGTACTGGAGCAAGGAGGAGCGCAAGCAGCACCTGGTGCGGGCCAAGGAGCAGCGGCGGCGGCGGGAGTTCATGCAGAGGAGCCGCCTGGAGAGCCTGAAGGAGAACCCTCAGAGCAGCGGGGAGGGACGCAGCAAGGAGGTGAGCATCATCGAGCTCAGCCACAAGAAGATGATGAAGAAGCGCAACAAGAAGATCCTGGACAACTGGATGACCATACAGGAGCTGATGATCCACGGCACCAAGGCGCCCGAGGGAGCCCAGGTGCACAACGCCTTCCTCTCAGTCACCACTGTATAAAGGATAGACAAACACACACGCGCACACACACACACACACACACACACACACACACAGACGTACGCGACAGAGAAATCCACTCAGTCTACCCCATGCGGTATGATTATACTTGCCTCGTTCAATGTGGCGTTTTTATGAGGACCATAGGAATATTTTTCACACTTTGTAACCCATAGATCATTTTGTAAGCAAATTCTCAATGGTGTCATGGTATATTCTTTGGGTTCTCCGGGCATTGTTGTATTTTGTTCATGTTGCTCTTCCAGAAATCGTTTTTCTATGAAATTATGGTACTGTAATCAATTTTCTTAGTTTACTCTGTGTATGGTACCCTTTTGGCTATTGGTTGATTTATTACGTTTAAATCCGCAAACAGTCCCTTAAATGTCTTTAAGTGCAAACGAAACCAGCCAATCATTGTGTCCATTCGGTTTGCTTGTGACCCTATATGAGCGTTTTACTCGACCTTGCGATAGACGACTCTGTTTATTTGACTCTATGGCAGTCAAAGGGTTTACATTGCATCACTGCAGTGCTGTAATCAGGAAGGAAAATATAAAGTCCATATCATTAGTTGAACTTGTACAATGGTTATTCTTCTGCTTTTCCCATTTTATTTAAAAGATGTCACACTTACCACATGGTTGTTATTTATGAGTGGCTTTTGGATCAACTGTTACATGGTGTGACATGTCTATTTAGATCCCCATACTAATACGGTAATAACGAGTGTATTCATGCACCGTAAACCACATCCCGGAGTGAAGGAGCCACAAGGAGTTTGAGCAGAAAATATTGAAAGAGTATCAGTCTACTACCACGGAAGATCCAACTGCAAACGGTAGGAATCAAACAGAACATCATTTGTTTTTCATATGAGTGTTTCACTTTAATACTGCCAACTGTATCACTGTACTGTATCTGTTCTTGTTCAAAATTTTTCATACAATTCTTACAAACCAGACGCCAAATATTTTCAAGTAGTTGGGACATTTCTATGAAGAAAAAAAGTGGCTATCTCTCTTTACAACGATACTCTTCATACATTCTTACGATTATCTTGTACGATTCAGTTCTACAGATTTTTAAGCGACAAAATGGTTTTACCCCCAAATGACCGCTAAGACTTCTGAGTACTGTCGAAGACACAGGTTCTGCTGCTGATCAACTCTCTGTGAATTGAAGACCAGGTCGGTTTACTACTTACTTATTTTGCTTTTATCTACAGCGACTTACAGTGAACCCAGATACAGTTCATTAAGGGAGCAGGTTGTGGGTAAGGCAAAATCTCACTCCAGGATTGCTACAGTTAAACATGAACCGTTATTTGGATGTTAACACCTTAAACTGCATTGACTGCGTTACAAAAATCTCACCTCTAAGTCCAAAAGACATATCATGATGGCACAGAACTCTGACAATAGAGTACTGCAACTTTTCCCAGGTATGAATCTGTTTTTGTTTCATGGCATTTAATCTAAATATATTTTATACTCCGTAACAAAGGACCTTCTCATAACCTTTTTACATATCAGTATTTTTACATATTTTTTTACTCTCCATATTTGACAACTTTACTCAGCATAGCCTTAACAGTTGAAACTGAACTAATGTAACGTTTGAAGTGGAAACCGGATTTCTGTTGCAGCATTTCATAAAAAAAATGCATAGTTCAACACAATGATAGGAGCATTATTTTCCTCGGTTTTTTTTGTTTGTTTTTACATCATTTTGATTTTTAGAAGTAAATCTCTGATATGGAATTAATTTTGAATGAAAAGTGTTCGCCATCATTTATGTTAACATTTAACATGTTTTGATGAATCCCACTGAGCCACTCAGCTCAGAGCACAGCAATGCTTTCCATCTTGTCTTAAAAAGTTCGCAATTCACCAACAGACATTTCCGGTTTGGTTACATGTACAGCAATGTCATTTCCAAAAGGCCTAATTATTTTACTGGAATGTTGTAAAGAATTGTTTCGATTTCAACCGCGACTCTTGTATTTGTTTAAGTCAATGTCCAATAGTCTAATTTCGAGTAATATGTAGTTGGCGCATTTGTAGCCAGGTAAAACATGTGATAATTGTGCTCAATGAAAATAAATGATAATAAATTATTGTTTTTTGAAATAAAACCTCTCTTTGAGACCATGTTTTTCTATTCAAAAAGCATTGTTTTTGTTGTTTTGTTTCTCAATGAAATCCGAAGGAAGAGGAAATATGCTGACCATAACATTGTAAAACAATCAATCAAATTGTTTACATAAGACAGCGATAGCATAAAGTTTCAGTTCCCATATGGCTGAAGTTCAGTCTAGGGCTATGCAGACTCGTTGGATATATTCAAAACACCAACCTGCTCCACGACTATTTGTGATAGTTTGGGCCGTGAACCGGATCGAAGAGGGGGGAGGAATTTAATCACATTGCACTTGTAACCAGTTTCCGTTCATTGGAATTGACCAACCAATTTATCAACTTCATGGTCCAGGTCCGGCGTGTGAGGTAGGTTGGGGAAAACTTTTCGCTGCCTGTTTTATCTTAAGCAATGGATGCTTTGCGGTGGAAATTGGAAATGTCGAACATGTTTTCCTTGACTGTGTCACGGGCTGCTCTGATTCGTACCTAATTGAACAATTTCCGTTAAACATTTTTACAAGACCTTGTACCTCACATGTTTCTAATGGCCGCTGAAGAAGTGGCCCTTGCAGGCATAGAGAAAGTTATACAGATCACGGCCCCACCCTGCTTTCTAAGCTGCATTTTGTACGCATACATGAACAGAATGCTAAAGGCTCATCTAGATTCAGTAAGTGGATAGCACAACGCGTTTGCAGTGAAGTCAGACAAATTCCCCCATGGCTAGGATCCATCTCCATAGCACTCAAAGAATTGCGTTTCAGTTCACACACACAGAGGAAACATTAGCATCCCCACAACCACTGAGGAAACACACCCAACCCAACCTGCCACTAATTGGTCCTCTTCTCATTTGTTAATTCGCATAGTGTGGAGAGAGGCCATTAAAATACCAATGGAGAGGGTTTGGAGCGCTGGCTATGTCACCCCCACCCTAACTAATGAAGTTCATCCCAGAAGTCCCCCCAAAGAGCAGGTCAGGTGTAATTAAAATGGTGCCTGCGACAGCCATGGCATTTGTCGGTGCCAGACGCTAGTTCAAATACCAGCACTGAGAGAAAATGTCAGACGGATAGGCTCCAAGCTGTGGCCCCCCATGCAATAGGCTCTTTGCTCGCGTGTGCACATCCAATGCTGCTGTTATGAATGTGAGGGTAACCTTTAGGAATCCCTAAAAAATGCGACGAAAAACGACGCCCGCCGTACCAGCCCAGCCCCCACCCACACTATCATTATTCATGGAGGAGAAGCCAACTTCCTGAGGTGCAGCACGTTCAACATGTGACAGTGCACTCCTCTCTGTAGTGTCTTCGATGCAATCTTCTCTCCTGCGTCACCTTCACCTTCCTCTTCCATCCTCTCTCTCTCTCTCTCTCTCTCTCTCTCTCTCTCTCTCTCTCCCTATCCCTCTCTCTCTCTCTCTCTCTCTCTCCCTCTCTCTCTCTCTCTCTCTCTCTCTCTCTCTCTCCCCCTCTCCCCGGCTCTGATGCATGTAATACATTCGGTAATTGCCTCGAAGGAGGTGCCTCTTGATTCAGCTTCAGAAGTCGACGGAGGCTTTGATCTTTGATATCATCATGGCAATACGCCGGTGATTGGCCCTAACGTTCTAGTTCTTAGCGACGGTTTCGGTGGATGCTATCAACAGCCCCAGCTCCGGGTAAGACGCTCCTAGCCATAATCAAGCTTATAAAGCTGAGTGAACGCACAGAGGCATACATAAGGGACCGGTTTTTTCCAAGAATCAATTGCATCAACTCTGCATCGTCAAAGTATGTCTGATACTATTAGAGAATGAGTTTTTTGAAAGCAAGAGATGCATTTATCATACGTGCTTCTGGCTTTGCCTTGAATGGAAGATGAAGTGTACATTTATTTCGTAGTGTGGTGGATTCTTGTGGGTTCTGTGTGTCAGTGATGAGTTATAACAGACAGAGCTCGCCCGCGACCTGTTGTTGACTCCTATTGCACCATTTCCACAGAGCTTCTGAAACGGGCAAGAGCAAGAATCAAATTATTAAAACTCCTCCAACACAAACAAACATAGGAGCATCTCCCGTGAAAGCCGACCGCATTACTTCCCATTCTCGTTCTGTGTTTGCTCCTCTAATCAGATCCACGCGTTGAACCAGCTGTCATCAGGTAATCAGGGAGCAGTCGAATAGCCCTCTTGCCTCGGTTTCATTTTCAGCGCATGCAGTTTAGTTGTGTTTCGAATCTGGGCTGGAAATGTTTGTGCGTCGTTATTATTGGCAGGGTGCTTTCTATTGCTCCCCGACTCAAAGATCTGGTCTTCCCTCCCATTCCTCTCCCGCTGCTTTATGCGTCGTGTTGTTTCTATCCCACCATTACCAAATCCATTAAGAGGCCAATTACGGAAAACCTGTGAATATTTCACATTCTAATTGGAACGCTAATTGTAATTCATTATTCATAAAATGGGCTAACCTCATGCTTTAATATGCAAGACATAGTCACATTATCAAGTATCCCTTATATTGAGGGTGACGATATGTATAATTATAATGTCCCGAAAAGGACATTAAAATATTTGAGACAAAGATGTTTAATATATTATTCATTATTGATAATGTGAAACCATCTAATGAATATCTTAGAGGGACATTTGGCTCAACTTCCCCATGTAATGCACTCCCATCTCGCCTTCTGTTTTGAACCACTAAACTTTTAATAGCCATCTAAATATTTATAAAGGCAATTCTTATTTTACAACCTTGACACATAGGCAGTGTATGTAATGTAATCTAAGATGTGTGTGATAACATTGTTCTATTCAATTTCTTGCCACCAAAGTCACTGAAAAGTATGTCAAAGTCAACTGTCTTCCATTTTTTAACTACCCGGTACTAAATAGACTATGGTAATCCAATGCCAGAAGCTAATATAGGAAAATTCTCACCAATGTCCAAAGTACTGCTCGGGTGTGTGTCTCTTTAATTCACTTTCTGTTTAGGTCTGAGTCTAAGTCTGTTAGGCCGCTAGCTGAAGCTCATCGTGAATGTTAGGCCTCAAGCAGGTGCCCTCTCTCTCTTACAGAACTAGATCAACATGCCCCAGATGAAAGTTGATGCTGATAATGAAGGTGATCGAGGAGTAGTTAACTACAAATACTCTATCTCTTTCTTCTGTTCTCTCTCTCTTTCTCTCTCTCCTTTACCAAAGTGACCCAACTTTGATATTAGCCCTTTATCTTTATCTCTCTCCCTTCTGTATTTCTGTATTTCTTTCTCTTTCTCTCTCTCTCTCTCTCTCTCTCTCTCTCTCTCTCTCTCTCTCTCTTTCTCTCTCTCTCTCTCTCTCTCCTCTACCAAATAAACCCGACTTTAATACCCTGCCCAAGGTGAGAAGGAGTGGCGTATGTGGTCAACCGTGGCTAAACCAGCGCTGTTTACAAATGTAGCCGCATTAGCTCTTCGGCCGGCCGTCGTCTGCTGACATTCATGCAAAGAAGAAAAAGAGTTGTGTTTTCCTTATTCATGAGCCGTGAAACCCCACGCTCTGTGTCCAATAAATATGACTGAAATAACCGATGGCATCTGCAGCGCTACGCCTGGCTAGGCTCCAGAGTTAATAAATGTTTGCTGACAAGTCATTGTACATGTCTGTTGTGCGTTTATTACACCATTTAAACAGCATCCCCCCCCCTCTCCTTCTGATGGTGTATGCCATTGTTGTGGTAGCATAGTGGGAAGGAGCCGTCTTTCATTAGCCACTCCAGTTTAATCAATCACTTCATCTCATGACTAGCAACACGTAAACTGTGAAGTGAAGAAGGCTTTTTTTCCCGCACGGGGGCCAGTGATGTTTCGATTGGCTTAGGGATAGCTTCATGTAATGAGATAGTGGGGATTATTGTTCTTGTAAAAATGCACAGCTTTTATACAGAGTGTACCATCTGACGTCGCTCCGTTCTTTCTCTATGAATCTTGTACCTTCAAGACGACTTTTTGAAGCCTTGCAGGCAACACTATGTGCGTGTGTCTTGTCTTTTCCTCTCCCCATGGCAGCGCTCCCGTTGCGGAAACCCGTTCGGCATTAGTGTTGTTACATCAGAGTCCAGCGTGATGCCGCGCTGTGCTGCCAGAGCTCTACAGGCGACGTGGTCACCATGAGAGGTACGGAGGCTCTGGGAACCTAGTCCTGTACTTCCTCCTTCTATTTTCTTCCCCCTCCAGTTCCCTCGTGGGGCCGAGTCAGAGAACACAGTTTGGAGTTCCCAGGAGGACAAGCCAACACACCTGCAATGGAAGTAATGAGAAGACTGCCGGGCGGGAGGTCAGGCCAACGAAAGCTCAGCACTTTTTTCTTCCCCACCATAACTTTGCAACTTTTTGTTCTTTCCGACGGAATACTAAGAAGTGCTGGAGCATGTTCCAGGAGCCCCAGCAGGGAGCAGGCTAATGGCCTGGGACCTCATGCCCAGCCGAGAGGTGGCTAATGGGATACGACCTAGTGCCCCGCCTGGACTAGGTAATGGAAGAACTTACAGGGGGGGAATGGCAATGGTATTCATCCAGATACAGTATTCAAATGACGGTGGTTTCTATTTAACTGTAGTCAGTTGATTTCAAAGGCAGTATGCTGTTCATTTCTTATATAATCAATCGATCATCAGCGGATTGACAATAATGTATGTATGTTGTGGTGTTTTGATGCTGTAAACATCAAGAAATTGGGGATTGCTGTCGAAGAGAACATGGAATATATAAACGGAATATATAAACAAAATAAATATCTGTGCCAGCCAAATACTGAAATAACCTCTGCATGTCAACAACATTCTCTCCTACGCTTATTTGGTCTTCTTTGAAGTATTATTTAGACACCCACAAGAAACATTCTGTCGTTCAACTTTGGAAGAAGACATTTTGCCCGGCCCTTTGAAGCAAGGCTGAAGTAGACGAGCCTGCACTTAAGAGGCCAGCAACTGACATGAGAGTGCTCAAATGAATGTAAGAGCAAGGCTAATTCACTCCACTGCACATCTCCTCCGAGGATGACCTTGGCAGGGAGATGCAACATTACTCTTTATTAGGGTAAGTTACAAGCAGACTGTAAAAGTATTATGGGGGTCTTGGCTATAGATTGCATTAAGATTTGCAGACCATTTGACAAGGCTGAGTTTTGTCACCTGAGAGAACTTTGTGAGCGAGAGGCAGGCTAGGACAGTATATTGGAGATCTCAGCAAGGTCTCGTTTTCAATGACCTTGGTGTTGGAAATCGAATATGTCAAATAGCTTTGGCTTGTTCAAAAATAAAAAACCCTCAATACAAATACACATCAGTGTGTGTGTTTGTTTGTCTGTGTGTGTCTTTGTGTGTATATGTGTGTCTTTGTGTGTATGTGTGTGTCTTTGTGTGTGTGTGTGTGTCGGAGTGCACAAATCTTAGAATACAAATGCACATTCTCATACCCTACATACATACGGCCTACAGGTTAACGCACACACACACACACACACACACACACACACACACACACACACACACACACACACACACACACACACACACACACACTCAAACCTATCAATGTATATTCATATAATGCAAAGGAAGGTCAGAGTCCAGGAGCTGTCTATACACTGCTGATGGCTTGCTTGAAATATGAAGCAATAGCTCATAGTAGCTACTAGCCAATGCCACGAGAACACTCAATTATATTTGTTTTTTATTAAATATGTATGGAGAGAGACATACACCGAGAAAGTAACCCAAGATTGCGATAGCAAGGCCATAAATCCCTGTCAAGGCTCCCTTGCCTGTTCTAGTCTGAATATCCATGGTTCAAAACCTTACCTTGCCGTCGCATAGGCAAGGGTTGATCTGTTGGTCTGACTCTACTGTATATTGCTGTAATTCTGAGAAGTTATTGATCAGCAATGATTAGCACCAGTTATTGCGTTTGGTTCCGTGCAACAATACCTGAGTGAAAGACTACTTCTCAACGCTAAATCGGATCAACACGCCACTGCTATGCTAATTCCGCACTGCTGCGAAAGATAACCGATTTATGCTTGCGTAAAGATGGAAGAGAAGTTTTGTGGTTTGTTGATAGAATCTTAAAGTGAGGCTTTGTTCGGAGACATGAGTAAGCCCAGCGGATATAAAATATGTATCTGTTTGGACAGTGAATTCCTTGTTTATTCTCAGTGGTTTTGTAGTGGTTTATTATTAGCTGAATTGCCCTCAAGCCTCAAACCACTAAGACGGAGCATATCTGTTCTCGCAATGCACCAGAGGACACACGCATAGAAATAACTGCTAATGTATGGAAAACCATGAGCATCTAATCGCAGCTCTTCCTCCTTAATCCCATTTATTTAAAAAACCCTATCTGACGGCAACATTACTCATGAGGTCGATCTATAGGCTAAACCAAGACGACCGCATTGGATTACTGCCATTAGCTTAAGTGCAAGTGATTTCCTTGTAGACGGTTTTTATTATCAACGTCTGGCAACATCTGGGAATGGACTGATGCCTTCCTTTGTGTGTCAGCAGGGTGGGGATGAGACTTTGGTACGGCATCATCGCTGAGCAAAGGTTATGAGCCACAGATGGGGGATGAGCCATGGGTGACATTTCTAGCGTACCGTTTTAGTTGTAACCAGGGGACACGCAATAGGAAAGCAAGTGCATAAAGTTTCTCCTTCAGTTTCAATTGGTTGGCTTCCTTTTCAGGATTTTGCTTCCCCGGCACACGATCTTTCGCTTAAACGCGGCAAATTAATCAAATCACTATTTTGTTGGCATTGATTTTTTAATTAGGAAACGCTCTAATCTTGTTAAAGCTAAAAATGGTTAGACACATTTTTGAAACCCCTAATCGAATGGGAATGGAGCTGGCTACTTCGGCCCCTGAAAAAGCAGAAAGGCCGTAGCCACGGTAGAATAAATAGCAGTCAGCATGGCAAAGCATCAAAGACTTCCTGTCCCTGGTGTGCTCTGCGCAGCGCGCCTTGATTGTCTTGACTGCCACTGTGTCAAAGGACAGAAAAGGACAGAAAGATGCTTTGATGTCGCTCTGAGCAGGTTTCTCAAAGAAACGTAAACCCCCCCCCCACGCACCTTACTCCTTCTGTTGTGCTGTGTAGTTCCCGCAATTATTACTATTAGCTTATATGCTAATGTTGGAACTGGTAATTAGAAATAACAGTAACCTGACTATTTTACCGCATTTTACTGCTTTCTACCCAATATTACCTGCACATCTTACGTGAATCTAACCTGCACCGTCCGTACCCCATTGGTAGCCTGGCTCCGCCCGCCTAAGTACTTCCGCTCAATTTGAATTTCCCTTCAGTACTAGGTCTGGACCTGCTGTATGTCATTTGTTTTTCAGATTTTTTCCAATCAGCGAACAGAGGGCGTGTCTGAGAACAATGACGATAAATTTGTGCGCCAGTTTGAGTTGTTGTTGTAGGTCAGTAGTTGTGCAATTTTTCCCTGATAAATTAAATTCGACGAACAAAACCTGCAGCTGTCGTTGACGGACATTTTCGTGCAGATGCGCAAGGTGTTTGGTTTGTGTACAACCTGCGCGTGATTCCCGGCGCATGACATACGTCACAACCAAACGTTAGCGATTGGTTATGGCAGATCCAGAGTGGCACTGGGCAGATCCAATCATTTTAAACTTCAACAGACACCCGCCTTCAAGTGAGTTAACGTTTGTCAATTGATTAGGTCCAGACTCTCTGTACAAATTAAATGAAATGAAGTGAAGTACGAGAGTCTGGTAGAACCAGGCTACCCCATTGGTACCTGCTGAGAGAAATTTTGTCCCAGAATACAATACTCTCTTTAATACATTTATGTGCTTGGTTAATTTGACTTGTAGAGACGATATTCTGTTGTTACTGAAGAAACAAAAGGTGCATTGTTAACTTAACTGTATCTGATCAATGCATGCAGTCCTGCTTTGCATGACACACGGGCAAGAATAATTCCGAGCTTTAATGCAATTTCACATGACACTGCTCTACTGTTGCACTGTTCTTTGTGATGTCCTAGGCCAGATACATTTGCAGGAAATGCCATCATAGGTTTTGAAATCGATTTCCAACATGTGAAAGCGATTTTAAATTTGACCTTTGACACTGCCGATGAAACCATCTGACAATCGACATGTGTGTGTCTTTCCTGTTTGTGGCTTGCGTCTTACACAACACACAACACCACCGTGATGGGACCTTTTCATACCAAGCCGTGTGGATTGTTGCTTCAATGCTCTCTCTGAATGCTTCTCATCATCGTGGCATTCAAAGACAAGTGGTGGTAGCACCACTTAAGGGTTTGGTTGTTCAGGTAGTTTGAGAGGAGCTGTCTGCCAGGGCGTGCAGGAGAGGGGGGTTGCCTGCTTGACAGTTATCCGTGTCAGTGGATCACATCAATCTAATTCTCGTCCCACCAATCGGATGGCAGACGTGATCAAATCTGGGTGAAGGGGGCGTTTCACTTTCCTGCTCTTCATTTTTGTCACAGGGTGGGGATTTGTAAGCGCGTAATTGGCCACACAAACTCGGCCAGCACAGTAGTAATGGTGGCAATCTGCAATATGTGAAGGTTCTCAAATATATGTAGACTCATATTATAAGAAAGTGGGTACGGAGCAGGACAGACCCCCAACCTATTCTGAAGACAGGTGCGATGTTATAAATAGGAGGGGAATGTCGTAGATGAAGAGGAGAAGGATGAATAGAAGGAGGAAAAATAGGAGGAAAAGGAAAACAATCAGGAAGAGCCCAACGAGGGGCAAGAAGAAAAAGATGAGAAAGAGTAGGAGGAAGTAATACAATTAGGAGGAGGAGGAGGAGGAGGAGGGAAGCGTTTTTCTGATGAGATTATAAGCAGAGGTAAGCAAGAGAAAAATAAACTAGGATAGCAGGGGGATAGCAGATGTATATTATACAGAGGAAGAGGAACACTTTAAAGAGAGGAGGAGGAGAAGACCAGGAGTACAACGTGATGTTAAAGAAAACAAACGAGAATGAAAGAAGGCATGAATCGAAGCGGAGAAGGAGGAGGCACAGGGATATCAGGAGGAGGACGTGGAAGGGTATTATAAAGAGAAGTTCTCCCCCTAGTAGGGGTACTCGACATGCCATGTTATCCCAAACATATCATGTGGAATGCAGGCGTTTTTTTTAAGTAGGAATTCTGAATGGGTAGCTCCAATGGAACGCAGCACTCCAGTTATTTGCAACATGACAAAAGGGAACCAATTTACAACACATTTGTTCTGGCTGACACTGTGTCTAGTCATATGTTCTTGGAGAGAAGTCATTACTAATGATCCGATTTTTACAACCACGCATAAATACTTAGATGCCTCATAGAAGTACTTAACGGAATATTGTAATATCACAATAAAATGTTAAAACTCACAATTTTAATTGAGCACTGTCTGGAGAACTGCAGCTCAATCCAAACAACCGTTCTGCATTCACTTCCTAGTCACTCACAGTCCGTTTACCTTGAATTGCCATAGCCGTTAATTAAAACATCACGTATTGTCTCAACCACTGTATGTAGAGGAACTCAATGTGGCGGCGATCATTTCATATTGCTTAAGGCTTAAAGAGAGAATGAACGCTGGTCTGGTCAGTAGAGCCCACCACACATTAGAATATTTGCAGCTAACTGGACAAAAGAGTAGTTGGCTCACTATTCAAGCTTTTATGACAGCCATTTGCTTTGTTCTCCATTCAACAACCTATTATTGAAGGTAATATGCCCGCCGTATTGTCACACTGCACATGAATAGCATCCCCCTCTTCGCTGTCCTTTCTTATCTGGTTTCCACAATGTTCTCTATCTCACTCTCTCACATGTGCCTGGCGTTCCCTAAATTAAATCGGGGGGCCAGTGGGCACATGGAAAAAATTTAATTCCACGGAACAATGGAAGCTTGAAAAGCAAGGTTAATATTTATTTTAATACGTAGAGATATACAGGAGAGCAGATTCTTTCTTTGTGAGGAAAATGTACACAGATAAATGCAGCGCTTTGCTCGACTACACCTTGTTGGCAAAACCTCCTCCCTGGTAAATTGAAGGAACCATAGAATTCATTTGATAATGAGGATAATGATTCTGATGAATAATACTTTGGTTATATGGGCTTTTGGAATATTGATGTGCGGTACGAAAATCGAAAACTTGTTTTTATTATATTATTTTGAGTATGCACTTATTACAATATTGAAATACTATTTCCCTCCAAGAAGTTAATTAATGTTGAGTCATCGATCTTAATTAAGGTTCTACAATAATCAAAACTCCCGGTCTGATATCTCTGTCCAACCTCTTAACCTCGTCTTAACCTTGAGAAACTTTTTTCACATAACTAAACATCACATCACATGAGTACTAAACCTGCTGACCGTGACGTCTGTCCGTCTGTTCTTCAGGTAGAAGAGAGTAAACAGGTGAAGCCAGCACTGATTCCAGACAGACAGATGCGGTACTTTACAAAATGTTTTCAAAGAGACCTCCTGAGGAGAGAGGAAAAGGCTGACAGGCTCTGGAAAAGGCTGACAAGCGTAACATCCTGTGCTCCACTGTTTGTGAGTGGGCATTTTGGAGCTCATCCAGTACTCATAAACTCTTTTGAAGAGGAGTTTGTTTTGGGTGTTTTCAGCACCGTGGACAGATCCGCCAGCATGATGGGGAAAGTAGTGACTGAAATCCTCGCCGTTCCCATTTCCCTCTTGTTGCGTGCAAATTCATGTTTCCTGCCAACATGGACAAGAAAATAAACGTGATTCATTGCATTATTACCGCTTCGAAAACACAGTTCAGCCGGATCAGTATGTGCCACGCCAAACAGGAGTTGAGATATGCGATCAATTGAGAGGAGTTTCCCCATGGAATCTAAATCTAGCTGGGGAAAATGCATGGAAAGACAGTTGTATGTAAATGAGTGCACCACGGGTGATTAAATAATTAAAACAATAGACAATAATTAAACAGATCAGGACAGCGATGAAGCCTGTGGGGCATTAATACATGTATTATGTAACTGAGCCCGCTGTGCTACTGAAGCATACGTAAACAAGGCAGCTTGACTTCCTTGTATTGTACAGTCCCTGATGCACCCACTTTTACAGGAGGAGTGCTACTACTATTAACCATAAAATCGAGATGATTTGATTAAAAATGAGGGTAACACTTTATAATAAGGTGCCATAAAAAATAGCAAACTAGTCATTACCTAACCCTTTGTTAATATTTGTTACGTTTTTTCCACTGACCACAGAGTGTCGCTGGTTAGGGTAAGGGTTAGTGTCGTGTGTTAGGGTTAGGTCCGTGTGTTATGGTTAGGGTTAGGGCCGTGTGTTAGGGTTAGGGTTATGGATGTGTGTTAGGGTTGGGTTAGGGTTATGCAAACAACTAATATTTTATTAATGATGAAAAAACTATTCACTTTGTGCAGATATTTTTGTAAAAATTAACAAATATTAACAATGGGTTAGGTAATGACTAGTTTGCTATTTATTATGACACCTTATTATATGAGGCATATAGAAATGACTGGAACGTTTGTATTACTGCCTGTACATGCCTGATCATGTTGTGGGTTAGGGAACTCCTCATTATGGTAGAAGCCTGGTTGTCTTGTTATAAAATGGGCTTCCATAGTTGTGGGAGTTGATGCAGAATAAGCATCCACGTGACAGGAGACATTTCCGACACACAGTTTGTCGTCTTCCCGCACGGTGCCATAGCCCTGTTAAACTGTCCCCAATACGGGGGCGTCCTATCAGCAGTGTTACACGGCTCTCTCAGATCGCCGTATGCTCTTTGTAGCGTGGCCCTAATGAAATGCATGAGGGGGGAGGAGATAACGGCGGTGATGAATCCCATTCCCCAGGGCAGCACTGTGAACAACACGCCCGCTGATGAACACTCTTGGCCGGGCCGGGTGACAGCCGACCACACCCGGAGATGGCTCTCTGACATAACTATGCATCAGGAAGCCATCTCCGGAGCCGTTCCGCGGTCTGACTCCCCACCGGTGCTATAATGGGCTGTTTATACAAATAACTTGTCACAAGGAATTGCGTTATCAACCCAAATGGATCCACCGCCCCCCCCTCCATCTCCACCCCTATCCCGAGGCTGAGACTGTACCACTGGCGTGTCACACATTGCCATGCCCCCCGGGAGCGGTCGAAAAAAAACAAAACACACCACCTTGTGTTGACGAGCACAGGCAATGAAGACAGGTCAGGTAGTACCCCAGGCAGAACCCCCATCCCCCCCCCCCCCCCACCCCCCTTCACTCTACCCCCCTCTCCTTCTATACTTCCTCCAACAAAAGACGGCGGCAAAGTTGTCCAACGTTTGTACCCGTTTGCTGTCAATTAGGGCCAAGTTGCACTATTGAAACAATTGTTGTCTGCCTGATTTCGAACAACAAAGCCGGTAGGTACAAGCTAAATATAATCATTAGGCCACTCAAACCCCTCTGTCAGTGTCAAGCTCTAGGTATGGGCGGGGGTCTCCCGCTTCGTGGGGGGGGGGGGGGGGCTGTCAGACTTTTGTTATGAGGTGAGAATGAACGGCCCACGCAGGACCCCCCCCCCCCCCCCCCCCACGCCCCAACCCCCTCCCTCCTACTCAGTTTATCAAACCAGAGCACAGGACGCGCAGATCCTCGCGCTCCTGTGACGGAAGGCTATAAAATATTAATTTCAGCCACAGCTGTGTGTGTGACGCCCGGGTTATTGTTTGGCACGGCTTGGCGGCCTGCTCACGCTTCCTCTGGTTGTTGTCTGATCGGCGTGTCCCCACCGCGGCGCCCCTAATCCCCCCCTTCATTATTAATCGCGCCGAGCAGAAATGTCACGGCGACGGAGCTCAACCGCAGCCCTTTGATTCTTCTTGACTGCTCCTTCCTGTGCGGTGCGCCGGTTAAGCCGCACAGGAAGGAAGTTCTGCCCGGGAATTTCCCTAAAGAGGAGACTTCTCATTTTGTCACGAGACGGTAGGATTTGCATTAAGATCTAGTGTCTTCCTGCTGCCAAATACCACCTCTGTCATTCACTTTCAGCGGCTGTGTTTTACCTTTGTGTGTGTGCGAGTGTGTGTACGTGTGCACGCACGTGGGTCTACGTCCGCAAGTGCGTGTACCTGTGTGTGTGGTTGGCTTTGTTTGGGTTTGTGTGTGTGTGTGGGTGAGTGAATGTGTAGGTGTGTGCATGTAATGCGTGTAGGTATTGAAATATGCACGTGTGTGTGTGTGCGCACGCAAGCACATGTGGATGTGTTGTATCTAACATCGCATTATGTGCAGACACCTACAGAGGGCCTTGGGGGGTAACTTCTAAGCTGATTTCCCTCCCTCATTGCGTGTCCTACTTCCTAGATCCTACTCCCTTGTGTCCTCACCCGATCCCAAGAATCCCCGAGGCTCTAAAGTGACGGCACAGATTGTATAAGGAGTCACTCAGACGACAATTCACTCTATGGGGGTTATGCAGCAGATTTTCTTATTCCCTGTCTGTTGGAATAAGAGACAGAAATCATTGAAGTCCTAGAAATCGTAGGCCATTACCATGACTACAATGGTCTATGTAATGTCCCCAGTGCACCAGGCAGGAGGCACAGGTTCCCCCGTCCTGTAGACCCCGTCTTTCGGATGAGACATTAAACCGAGGTCCTGACTCCCTGGGGTCACTAAAAGATCCCACGTCACTGGTCATAAGAGTAGGGGTGCAAACCCCGGTGTCCAGATCCGATTCCCACCGTGGCTGTTGAACCTACCTGGCCCTAGCCACCTTTCATTCCTCACCGGTCCACTGTGAGGTGTGGTGGGGGTTGTGCCTCTAACGGTCTGCCGGGCTTCACACACACACACACACACACACACACACACACACACACACACACACACACACACACACACACACACACACACACACACACACACACACACACACACACACACATGCATAAGCACACACACGCATGCATAATTACAGACACACACACGGACACATACGCTGAAAATCTCATATTTATGCAATGAAATATTTGAGTGTATAAAACTGAGTGAAATAGCATAATACACTGATATTGAAGTAAGTAGCAGTAAACTAGCAGGAGAAGAGGTAGAAAAAGTATTAGTTGGGGGCGGCAGGTGCTGGCACTGTTAGGCAGTCAAATTAAATGAAAGCCACTTTATCTTGCTGACATTTGCAGCAAACATATCTTTAAAACAGCTGATACAGAACTCCTACAGTTACCACTCAAAATATAATGCTACAAAACCATGCATAGAAATCAAACCAAATATCTACTTTTAGCTAGGGTAAATGTTCAGCATGGAAAACATGCTGAACATTCCCATGGGATTTTGCCCATGGGAATGTTACAAGTTTGAAAGGAAAACAGCTTGGAAAGAACTTTGGACTCAAATCAATCAAACTCACGGGCGCTTTGGAATCAAATAGTCATTTGCCCATATTTCAATTCATCACATGACATCCTAATGCCCACCAAATTTGGCGCTATTCCACAGCTCATTTGCCACGCTTGTGTATTGATTTACATCACCTGTCGTTCGATTATAATTACCTGTTGTTTTGTTAACCAAGATGTCAGTGGTACTAAACAATCAATTTTAAATGCTTCCCATGGCTGTTTCTTTAATGGCCTCTGACTAAATTGAACTTTCTTTTTCCTGGGGTGCCAGGGAAGGAATACGCCGTCATCTGGTAATGAAATACGCCGTCCTACTGTGTTCGTATTTCATCATGTGTTGGATGAAAAATAGGCAAGCCAGCACACCCAGTTCTGTGTTATGTTCCCATTGTCACATCAATCAAATGAGCTGCTTGATGATTAAAGACATAGCACTAAATCTCATTACCGTAATATGATATAGTTGATATTGAAATTCAGACATGGAGAATATGAGAAAGCAAGTTGTAGATAGCAAGCAATGGCATTGCCTCACGAATAAACAGCTGCTACAAATAACCAGTATTTATTCCTAAAAGATGCCAGGTATATTGAAATGAAAAAAACAACATTTCACTTCCACCATAGCTCTTTTTCTCTCTCTCTCTCTCTCTCTCTCTCTCTCTCTCTCTCTCTCTCTCTCTCTCTCTCTCTCTCTCTCTCTCTCTCTCTCTCGCCATGTCTCTTGCTCAACGTGGTCCGTCACAGCCACGCAAAACTATTAATAACCTGGCCGGGAATTGGATCTGTCCACCATGAATGACGAAGAGAATATTAAAAGCACCTTTAAGAGACTGTCACCTCCAGCCACAATATTCATTTGATGCAAAATATAGGGAGGCTGTGAAGAGGAGAAACTCCATATTGAAATTGCCCCGAATGAATGGTGTGAATGGTGTGAAGGGGGGGGGGGGGATATAATATGTTGTCAGCCTCAGTCAGCCCTTTAGACTGGGCTTCCTTCAGAGATATCATCTTTTCATTCAACCTGTCTATTCGTAAATTCTCCGGGCCCCGGAGGAGCGCAGAGCGTACGTATGCAGAACAACACACAGGGACCCTTTTGTGCGCCGTGAGAAAAAGTCCATTTCACATGCGCTCCCCGCTAAATGACTTTGATATTGGCAATGTAATGAGGTAGATACCGTATGCAATAAGGCTCACGGGCTAAACAAGTCGTATCTAATGGTGTGGTGCAATATTTCATTTAGTTCTTGACATAATATGATATGGTAATACCAGTGGTGTAGATAACAGCGATGCTATCGTCGGGATAGCATCAAATGAAAATAAGGGCGGGGGGGGGGGGGGGGGGGGGGTAGGGGGCGGAGGTTTGGATAGGCATCGGTATGATAGGGTGATCAAACTATCGTCAGCGTCTCTCCTGGCGTCTCCCCTAAAACATCCGTTGCCAGTCTTGTTCGTCAAAGGGACTTTGTTTTGCCGATTATTACAAACAGCATTTAGCCTGAGTGCACCCTCGCTTTGAATGTAACCAACAGGAGCAGCTCTTTCTCTTTCGGAGTCAATGTGGGTCGCGTCAGCTGGGAATTTGTGAACGTTTGTGGGCAGAAAACAAACGGTGAACAGCCGTACCAGAACTTTACACAACACCGTCTTATCACAGAGATCAAAATGCTCTTAGTCAAAGTGTCTTTGACAAGGAGAATTGGTAACAGATATGTCGGTGAAACCGGGAGAGACGGTGACAATGGTTTGATCACCCAGACTGATATAGGCCTCTTCAGGTCTGCAGTGAACATCACAGCCTACACACACAGCTATACAGCGAACTAATGATAATGAATGGGCTCTTCCACTCCACCTGATTGCAGATCCTTCTATCGTCAATACTTCTAATAAAGGGAGCCACGCCCCCACCTCAGGCACGAATTGTGAAGCCAACCTGTCCGGCATCAAATATATGTCTTCTGTTGATGGACGGCTAGGTTTCGTTTGAATACTTTAATAACCCCCCCATCAGGGAAGGTCTGTCAGGGTGTGTGTGTTTCCCTGTGTTTCCCTCCTGTGTTGATTACTGTTCCCTCCCCTAATGTGTCTCAGCTGTTCCTCGTTGTGTTTGTTATTTAAGCCCTCGTCTTTCCTTTGTTCCTTGTGCTGTCATTGTGGTTGCTTGTGGTTTGCTGTGGTTAGTGTTGGTGGTTAGTCCTGCGTGTTCCGTGTTCCGTGTTCCTTGTTCCCTCCCGAGTTCCCTGTTGTCTCCCGAGATTCCTGTGCCTTAGCCTTTAGGCTTCAATAAAGTGCCGTTTCCTGAAACCGTCTGCGTCTGGGTCTTACCTGCCTGCCTGCACCAGCAACCTTAACAGAATGACAGCACCAAGTTTGGACCCAGCGGACGCTCTGTTTTTCCGTGAGTTAGAGGATTTGTTAGTGTCGATAATCATAGCTATGGATGGCTGGGAGAACATTCCCAGCAGGAAGGAGCAGGAGGCTGTGTTGGGGCGTACGTGCAGGGCTGTTGCGTCAAGGCCCGAGTTGGAGGACGTCTTACCCGAGTGGGCAGTCGAGCTGCTCAACCCCACAACCTTTTGGCCGGAGAGCTACATGCCACTGCCACCGGACTTTGGTGACCGGCCTAAGCCTCTACGCTCCTGCTCTCAGCCTCTGCCCCCGGTCCCCAGCTACCAGCCTCTGCCCCCGGTCCCCAGCTACCAGCCTCTGCCCCCGGTCCCCAGCTACCAGCCTCTGCCCCCGGTCCCCAGCTACCAGCCTCTGCCCCCGGTCCCCAGCTACCAGCCTCCTCCCTTACGGACAATCAGAGTGGGGGTGGTGAGTTTGGGGTACTACCCGGTTCCTCCTGGCACTCCAGCTCCCGCACTGACTCCGGTCCCCGAGCCCTGTCTGGTTCCTGAGCCCACTCCTCACCTTCTAGAGGGGAAACCGGCCTCTTTGCCTGTCTGAGGAGGTCCGCCCTCTGCTCCTGCCGGAGGAGGCCCATCCTCCAGACCTGCCTGAGGAGGTCCGCCCTTTGCTCCTGCCGGAGGGGGCCCGCCCTCCAGACCGTCCAGGGGAGGCACGCCCTCCGCTCCTGCCTGTGGGAATCCTCCCTCCACTCCTTCCCAAGGGGCGTCCCTCTTCAAGGCCTTCCAGAGGGGTCCCGCCTTCCAAACCTTTTGGAAGGGGCACGCCCTCTTCTCCAGAGGGGACACGCCCTCTACCTTGCCTTTCTGAGGGGTCCCATCCTCCAGAGGGGATCCGCCCTCTACCTGGCTTTCCTCCAGAAGGGAGCCGCCCTCTACCTGGCCTTCCTCCAGAGGGGAGCCGCCCTCTACCTGGCCTTCCTCCGGAGGCGTCCCGCCCTCTACCTGGCCTTCCTCCGGAGGGGACCCGCCCTCTACCTCGCCTTCCTCCAGAGGGGACACGCCCTCTACCTGGCCTTCCTCCAGAGGGGACCCGCCCTCTACCTTGCCTTTCTGAGGGGTCCCGCCTTCCAGAGGGGGTCCGCCCTCTACCTGGCCTTCCTCCAGAGGGGACCCGCCCTCTACCTGGCCTTCCTCCTGAGGGGACCCGCCCTCTACCTGGCCCGCCCTCTACCTGGCCTTCCTCCTGTGGGGACCCGCCCTCTACCTGGCCTTCCTCCTGTGGGGACCCGCCCTCTACCTGGCCTGCCTCCTGAGGGGACCCGCCCTCTACCTGGCCTTCCTCCTGAGGGGACCCGCCCTCTACCTGGCCTCCCTCTTGAGGGGACCCGCCCTCTACCTCGCCTTCGCCGGCCTCCTGAAGGGTTCCGCCTTCACCGCTGCCAGCCTTCTGAGGGGGTTCTGTGCCACTGCAGGTCTCCTGAGGGACTGAGCCCTCTTCGTCCTTGCCGCCGGCCTCCTGAAGGGTTCCGCCTTCACTCTGCCTCTGCTTGCCCCCCAGGCCATCCGCCTGAGGCTCCCTGCCTTGCCCTGGGGCAGTTTTCTGGCCGCCCGCCTGACGTCCCTCGGCTCTGCCCCAGTCCATTTTTTTTTTTTGATTCCCCTCTCCTGGCGCCCCTCCACCCACCCGTTTTGGGTTTGACTTTCTTTGTTTTTTGCTTGTCGTGGGTCGCCTGGGAGTCGACCCTTAAGGGGGGGGTACTGTCAGGGTGTGTGTGTTTCCCTGTGTTTCCCTCCTGTGTTGATTACTGTTCCCTCCCCTAATGTGTCTCAGCTGTTCCTCGTTGTGTTTGTTATTTAAGCCCTCGTCTTTCCTTTGTTCCTTGTGCTGTCATTGTGGTTGCTTGTGGTTTGCTGTGGTTAGTGTTGGTGGTTAGTCCTGCGTGTTCCGTGTTCCTTGTTCCCTCCCGAGTTCCCTGTTGTCTCCCGAGTTCCCTGTTGTCTCCCGAGTTCCCTGATTCCTGTGCCTTAGCCTTTAGGCTTCAATAAAGTGCCGTTTCCTGAAACCGTCTGCGTCTGGGTCTTACCTGCCTGCCTGCACCCGCAACCCCCCTAACAAGGTCAAATAAGGTCATGACTTGGATTGTGCTCCACAATCCAAAAGTGATACACAATGTTCAATGGGAGAAGAGTACTTGCATATAAAGACACTGTATGATGAGTCTCACTCAGTCTAAGATTAATTAGTACTTGAATGTAAAGATAGTTCAAGATGTCTTACATTTGTTTTAGCTCAGGGGCAGTTGATACTTTGTTCTTTTTTTTAACTGATTGACAGTTTTTTACTTCAAAGAGGATACAATGAGAGCAGAGTAAGCTCTATGTTATTTAAATGAGTCTTTGAATGACACTTTTGCTGACTGGAATTATGAAATATTAGAAGCCGTTAAAGTGCTACTAATACTACTACTATTCCTGCACGCTGATGATGACTGTTATTACTATTGCTATGCATGAATAAATAAGCTCTTCATGACCCATATTACAACAAGAACACTCCCAAAGGTTTCCTTGGACTTTGAACAAAAGTTGAATAGACACAAACAAAACCCAGAGAAAGCTCCGAGATGAGAATTCAGATCGAGGTGGCAGGGGTGGAGGGGCTGGGGGGAGAGTCAGGGGTAATGCAGGGCAGCCTGCTGAGATGAAAGGCTGACCTCCCTCTCAAAGTGCCCTGCTGTAAAATGTTGTTGCTGTCCTGGGGAATTGGAGAAGCGGGCGTTGCTGAGGACGTAGGAGACATAGGATAAGTGTTGCAACCGAACGAAAGACAACAGGCGGCCATGCCAGTGAGATGGATCTCTGAGCCTGAGGATCAGAGACTTTGAGAAAGATCATCCTTAAAGGAGAAGAAGAAAATGGCCGCACAGCTTGATATGTTGTTTAAAATTGTGCATGGACAGGTGCGTCTTCGTATGTACTCAAAATAGAACAATGTTAGTTTAAAATCAATTATAAAGTCAAAACTACTTTTTCTTTGCATGTTTGTTCTAGCAATCTGTGCGACTTGGACTGCAGTATTTAATTACTTTTTCCAATCAATACAAGGCCTTGACCCTGTGTGACCTCTGTTGTGTCTTAATTCCATTATGAGAAACCAAATGAGAAAATATGTGTAATTACGTCTTTAATTTGTGGAGACTGCATTCCATCTATCACGGCAGTGTTATGATGAACTTATTGACATTTTAGATAAAAGGGTAAATAATTGTCTGCAAAAATAAATCCATGCTTGGTGGGGAAACAAGCCCAACAAAAACAAAACACATTCAATTGTTATTATCTAGTCAGGGGCAGGTGAACAACGGGGTGCAACCATTTCTGCAGTAATACCATAACATCTACATAACCCAACCATTTGTCTAAATAAAGACAGAGGTAAAAACATAATAATATCCAACAATTGATTTGTGTACTTTTCTAATCCTTTATCCTATAAATACAATTTTAATTGAAAGCCAGTGCAGGACTGGTGTGGATTCCTATTAATCAATCTGCTCAAAACAAAATTAAATTGAGCGCGGAGAAACGTTCCACATATTCCACGCACTGGGTCAACAGCATGACCTAGTTTCTAGTGCTCGGATTGCAAAATGTCTCTAATCTTCTTCCCAGATTCCATGTAGAATCATTTATTAAGATGCAATTTGCATATTTAGTAAATTATTGAAATGTAGTCCTGGAAAAATACAAGTCAAATATGTTTTTTTATTTTTCCCTGGTAGAAATATTGTCATCTTCCATGCACCATAAAACACATTACTCCTATGAAGAGAAAAACAAATGTATATAACTATTTTAATAAGGTAGCGATAAATTATATACGAATCGGTCCCATCTTTACTATTATAATCAAGCTCTGTATTCTCTTTCATATTTCTTAATTGTATACACGTCTCTCCCTGGATATTTCCTGTCCCTTCTGTCTTTAAAATGTATTTTTCATAAAATAAATCCTAAATGTGGTGTTCAGATTCAGGTTCAAATCACTTATTTGATCACAGATAGTCTGATAGGCTGTCACTTTACAAAAACAATAAATAAAAAAGTCTAAAAGTAAAAGAGCTTAGCAATGTCTCGTGGCTGATTACACATTTCTTGTCTAGACAACCTCACTTAAAATCTTGGCAGGCTACATCTCGTTAGCAGTAAATGTTTAAAGGGTGTTTTTCGAGGTTCTAAGGAGAAGTTCAGTGTAAACAACCACTGATGGTTCAGAGGAACCGAGGGGAGTAGGTTTCCCTCCAGAACCCAGTGCCAATTCCAACTGCTGTAGCTTCCAGCAGGAGCAGAAAGAAGAGACAAAGTTGCCGTTCCTCTGTGCACGCTGTAGCCTGTTCTGCAGCTACCAGTCTGCTGTGAATGATGTCTTGCCTGATTTACATTCACACTGCACTGCTAATCAGCCTCGCTGTGAGAAACAAGGGATATGGTCTGCTGCATTCGAGAAGGCGCCAGATAACCGTTAAGATGGTTGTCTGTTGGAAGAGGAAATTAACTAATGAGCGTCTTAGTAGGTTTAATAATGGAAGTCACGTTACATGACACGTGTTTTTGTTTGTAGTTTGTAGAGTAGTATTAACGAATCATGCGGGCAATGTTTACCTCCTTGCATGGAGGTAAACAGTCCTTGTGTAGAGCAAAACATTTTTTTATTACCTTTGACATCTGTTCATAGAGATTTGCCGAAATGTCAGACCTGAAACACCACCAAAATATCAATGTTTTGTGTATTCTGTCGAGAAACATCGGATCCCTGGACCTCTAAAAATATTCCCCATTGTCACAGTGGTCAATCGTCATCAAGACATAGTTGAGGGTTTTTGAGATTGCATGAAACGTAGCCCTAGCTTTCGGCATTCAGATGCAACGGCAGACAGAAGCAAATTGTAACACCAGATATCGACGTTGTAGAATTCAAAGCCTGCGGTTTCTTGCAAATGCTCGTTCTATTTCACACTAGGAATATTAGTAATGATAGTTTCTAATATTGGCTGTCAAAAGCAAAAGAAAGACTATTGCATGAAGTGCTCCCATGAGGACTATTACAATCAAGCTCTGCGTTATATATTGGATCTTACAGGATGCGTTGTTATTTTATACACTTTCCCCGGAGATATATTTCACGTTCCTTCTGTCTTTAAACTTAACAAAAAACATTAATTTACCATGTTAATTTGTGACCCAGAATATTTTGTTTTTTAATGTTTTTTAAACTCCTTTGCTGAGGTTGAATGAACTTGCTGTTAAAACAATGAAAATAGACAAATCTTTTGTTCATGGCAATTCAATTTTTTAATTAATAGTTATATGCACACAGGGGTTTATTGCCATTCAATGTTGTATTCCCAAAGCCTTGTCAATATATATATATATATATATATATATATATATATATATATATAAATGTACTAATCAAGGTAAGGTTATCGGAGACTTACTAAAATGGTGACTGTTAACAAATAAATAATTTATCTTTGTCATCATCATCATCATAAACCTAATATTACTCTCCCCCTAATCTCTCTATCTATCGTGATTCAGCACCACAGGCATTTGCTATTCTTTCTGACTGAAACCTGAAAGAGGAAGAATTCCCTGGGGAAGAGAGAACAACCCTGTAAGAACCAAGAAAGAAACAAACAAGAGTAGTGTTTTTTATTATAAGATAAATCTGACTCCCCACAGACACACAACTCTATAATCTTGGCATACAAGCTGGACGGCTTGTTCCTATGAAAGGAGAAAGGCTGGAGAGAAACGCCACTGTGTGGCTTTATGTGACAGCTCTCTTAGGCTCCATTGCTTTACAGTGTTATCATGCATTAACCGTGCACTATGTTACCTGTCTACTAGAGCTATTAACCAAATGAAAACAAAATATCAAATTAAAATAAGAACTCAATATTTTTTAAGGAATAAAATGTGCCCACCCGTGAGCCAATCCATCAAGACAATTTTCGCCTACTGTTGTCTGAAAATGATGAAGCTATAACTATAGCTACAACTTAAGCAGCTAATGGGAAAACTTAAATAGTTCTGATTTAAAACTTTCATAGTTGGTGGGACTCTGGTCCCTTCTACTACTAGTTTTGATCAGATGTGAATAAGTTAAGTTTGTCAGTTAACTGTCCCCGTGAAACAGAGTAACAAGAAGAGGAGAATAAGAAGAGAACAACACATCATTGAGAAGAAATGCAGAGATTATATTTCCGAAGGATTCAACAAAACAATATCCGAAAGATGTTACGTAAAAGCATATCCCTCCATTGGACCCACTCCCTCCAGCATCCCTCTCGACACTATTCATGTGAAGGAAACCGATATTCCTCGCTCGGAAGTCCCGCCCCCTCTCCCGCTACCACCCACACATCCGAGGCGCCCAATTCCAGGTGTTCTCCGTCGTGGGATGAGAACACGTGGGGCGCGGTTAGCCTGAATGTCACCATTTACCTTGACTTACATTTGACTGTTTAATAGTAGACTACGTTGTCCCCAGCGGCCTCAGAGAATTCAGACACATGTCTAGGAGGAGGTAAGGCTGGGTTAGTAATCGTGCTCAAGGTTCCCTAAAGGCTGTGGCCATGGGGGATCGAACCCAGTACCACTCTTGTCCGCTGACTCTCCGACTCCCCGGTGGCACCGTGAGGATGACGATTACATCATCCCTAACACGGAGGTTGTCATCCGTTTCCACGGTTTCACAGGGTCTTTTGACTTGCATGATCTGGTCCGGATTCTCATTCCAGACGTCGACCCTCATCCGTTCTAAAAGCAAATGACTCATGTTAAAACGGTGGTCTCTCTACCTTCCTCTCTCATTGTACTTTCTGTTCACGCTCCTACAATCCATGGTCGATTACATTATTTTTTTAATCAGATATGCGTTTTATGTGAACTTATTAGAAGCTCTATCAGGACATTCGGAGTCACGGGATAAGCCGGTAGTGCGTGCTTTGGAAGATTAAACGGTGCGTTGCTCTCTCTCTCTCTCTCTCTCTCTCTCTCTGACCGGCCATATAAATGCCATGCTATATATAATCATAATGAGAAGCAGGCATCTCTCCTTAAATGTTAATTGAGTTGGAAATTTGGATTATACCAGAAAAGGCCCGAGATGAATGTTTGATTCAACCCTATGTCTGCGGCTAAAGAGGGCTGTATCCAACTTGATTCCATTCAGCAGGAGTGCGTCGATGGCTCTGCTAGACAGGGGCGATTTGCATATTGGTGCATTGCACGCTTTCTAATGAAATTAAGGGGTAGAGCAGAGGCAAAAAGGTTGCTCGAACTGGTAGCATTAAGCCAAACTGTGCTTTTATGATTCTTCCCTCCCCTACCCAAAAATGTTCTGTTCATGTAAAAGGCCCTGGGGTGTGTTCGTTGAATCTGACATCATTTAAACATGCCATCGCAAACACATGGAGTGTCTGGCATGCAAATATGCCACGTACACTTTATTCTGGTATTCGATTATCTTGCTGTTCACAAAGCCCCTGAGCAATATGCACTGCATCATTTATTACTATTTATTTTTCAATTTTCATTTCTAAGCTAGTTAGGGGTAGGATGGTATTGGTTAGGTGATTTCACTCATTAATGTCAAGCATTTTTTAAACAACAGTTATGGTACATCATTGCCACATTTGCTATAGACTAATATGTGGCATGTTTTTAATTGGCTTTGTTTGCACGCATTCAAAGCATATGTTTGTACTGACACAGTGGTACCTTGAAGGCCTGATCTCTCTGTCCTTAGTCACACACACTATAAATATTGAATGCTGCATCAGTGTTGATGAAGACACAGTGTCTTCATCAACTCTCACCAATTCAACCTTGTGTATTTAAAACTGCTTAAATATGTATTGAAATTCTCTTTACATTTCCGTCAGCAATCCTTGAATCAAAGGACAATTGGATGTGGATGTCACAGGCCGGTAATAAGCCCATCTAATCATTTAATTTGGGCCGAATGATTTGATTGGTTAGCCTACCTGTCTTTCTACACACCTGCACGCACTCTGCCAGTGCACTCTTGTTGGTATCTCCAAAGCGGCATACTCTATCTTTAACAAAGTGTAGTCAGTTTGTATCAGTTGTATTCTTTCAAATACCACTGTGTAAACAATAACTCTAGCCTTCTCAGGCTCAGTGGTAACATTTCAATCCAGATCTCTGAATCCGGCCCTTTGAGGCTAGATGGGTAAAAGTCAGCAGTGCATAAACTAATGACGAGGATGCAATTTCTGCCCGTTTCAAAACCTCATCTCAGTGTGTGTCTCTATTTCTGTGTTTCTCTGCCAAGCAGCGATGAGATGAAAGGGATCAACAGAAAGGTCTCTCCGAGGATTGGTTTGGCTGTGTCAAAGCCATCAAGGGCACTGCACTCACAAAGCCACTTTCAACAGGTGCTTGTGTTTCCCATCTGAGGGGCCCCGAGTCTTTCCACTAGACCCGTGCCCTCTCCATCTTGGCTATTTCTTGTCGCAGACTCCTTTCAGTTTGGCCCGCTCTCCTTAACAAGACTTTTGTTCTAAAAGGAACAAGAAATTTAGGTTAGAGATCGAGTGCTGCGCTGGTGAGGAGAAAGGATTGGGTGATTTTCTTTTAACAGATCACATGATCAATGGAGGGTTGAACCCCGAGGGTTGAGGAGGCTTGTGGAATAGTCACAAGAAATGTATATGGCCTACTCTCTCATCATACTGGCAATCCCACTGGCATTCACTGACAACCTTCTGATTTATTAAGTACAATTTTATTCATTCACTCTCCTTTGTGCTGAGTCATCAGCTTTTAAGCATTTTTTTCGGTATTTAGATTCCTTAACCATCTTATACTTTAATTGTTGATTTCTTTTTTTAATGATTGTCCTTGAATAGATTGCGTGCTAATGTGATTCCTACCCATTTTAAACTCATGACCTTGTGGTTGAATATGTCTTTAAAGACAAATGATTGTAACAATATATTTCTAACGAATTAACAGTCAATCAAATCATTCTTAACTTGAATATTCCGTACCAATCCTACACTGTCCCTTGCCGAACAGCTCTTATCTATTCAGTATGCATCTCAGGCTGTCTGGAACCCTGCCGACACCATCCCCACCTCTGCTCCATCCATGCCCTCTTCACTGCTCACAAATAATTACAATGGGGGAAAGAATAGTGCTGCACTGAAAAAATAAAAAATAAAATGGAAAATCTCACTAATAACTCCAATACAAGCCCCAACCCCTCTCCCCAGCCTGTGTGAGCCTTGCCCTGCACTACAAGGGGCTAGCTTGTACTTGATCTACACCCTGTGGAGAGAAGGTCATGACTCCATCTGGCCTCGGGTTCTGTGCACCCCGCTGGCTCCCCTGCTAGTGGGCTGACCTTGGGCCAACACTCGCCTTCCTCCTCACCACTAGGCTGGGTATTCTTTAGGGAACGCTCTGAGTGGCCAGAGTCAAGTGGTCCTTTTCACTGTATTCTCAGAGAAACAGGTCTGGCCCCAGCAATAAAATTGGGATCACATGACAAAGATGCTCCAATGATGTCACGTTGTGTCGCGTGTGCCTTTTATCAGTGGTTAACACTAACATTCAGACTGATCGATGCATCTTCAAGCAACGTTGTATAAAAGGTATTCACGACAAGGTACCACTTCCCTTCAAGGGTGAATATTCGCCAAAGGTGCCTGCATTTGTATCATTGATTCTCTACGTAGGTGACTGATTTGGTTTTTCTCACCCCAAATTCTGTGACATTTGGGGATCTTTATAGCACGAAAAGGATTTGTCCTGAAACGGAATATCTTCGCAAACCTCCTCTGAGGAACCGTTATGACTCTGTCTGTTTTCTTTCCTCATTTCATCTCCCCAACTTTCTTCCCCTTGGACGGTTTGCTAGCCACAGACATAAAGTCAAAGTTTCATAGGTACCAAGCATGAAATGCAAATTTATTTCCAAAGGCAGTTTTGACATTTTATGCATGCATCACATGTGCATGTCTCCATTCTTCTCTATCTTTCTGATTTATGTGCCGCTAAATTCTCCTGAGACCCTTGGCTTTCCCATTTCCAAAGGAAACAAGGAAGAAACGTTCGCCAATCATCTGTAATCTCTCAATAACGCAGGCTCACTCTGTTTTCTCCTGCGATCGGGGACAGCCAGATGTCTTTCAGAACAATCAGGAAGTAAACGCAAACAGTGTCTCCGGGGGTTCCATCAGTTTGAGTTACACAAGTTACACAATAACTTGATTTATAGACAACGGAATTGGTGGAAAGAAGGGGAGGGGGGGGGGTGGCTTCCTCAGTGTTGAATGCTCTGTGTTCCAACAAGACCACGGAAACAACACTTTCAATTAAAGGAAGATCTGAATTCTCACGGGATTGGATAACACATCACTCATAGGAGCCTGCAGGGTCTATCTTCACGCCTCTTTCCTTATCCGTCTCTCTCTCTCTCTCGCCGTACACAGGTTTCCTTTTTCCATCCCCTGTAGCCGATTGGTATTCAATACCTTCGACCTATAGATTTCTTGAAGGAATTTCAATTAAACAGAATGGGAAAGCACGATGGAGATCCTTTGTGCTAAAACCTGCAGAAATCCTTTATTAAACAGGTAATATCCCTGTCAATAAGTTTGTAAAGGAAAAATACATTTATGCCTTTAGGCTGGTCAATTGTCTTTCAATTGCATAAATCACATTGGGTTGTGTATACTTATTTATGATAGTTGGGTTTTCACATATTTTGGTTGGTTGGGCCAAATAATGAATTCAGAGCATTGACAAATTAATTTTAAAAACGTTTGAAGGTTTAAATTCTAATGCTGCGTGGGATTTTCCAAATGGTGACATGTGAAACTGAAACCTAATCCACAACCATGAGAGAATGTGGGTTTCTGAGGTAATGACAAAAGCACTGATTTGCAAACGGAATCAATCTTTTCCATTCTGTTGCCGAAGGGGAGAAGATGGCTCTGTGTGCCATTTTTATTTTAATCAGTTTTTAGTTGTTTTTCACTATGCCACAGTGATCATGATCCTGTTTAGTATGTGAGCCAATTTGGCATCGAATCCAAGCAGTTGATTGGTTCTGTGGCAGTTCTGAGATAATGGGATTGGCTAGAATAACCTGTGTTTGCTGTCTAGGATTGGCTGTTCTGGGATGGAGGAGATCATAAAGTGGTTATTTATAAAGCTGAAAAATAAAGTGTTCTGTATTGCGCCAAATAATACATGATGCATGATTAGGGTGTAATATTATATGAAACATAACCCAGTATCACCGGTCGTCTAGTCTCCCCAAATCTAAAGTCTGATGGCAGACAAGCTTGAATCACGGGGACTGGGGCTTTTCACATTCTTTTGCCTCATTTAGGTCTGTAGAAATGTAAGTGTGTAATTGGCAAACAAAGATTTGCCCGGGATTAGGAAGCTGTAAAATAAAAAGTGTACATTAAGCTGTCATCCAGGCTTGCCACTTTAGAAATAAACATTTCAAATTTTAAATACCTTTCTGGAAGCTTCATCCGAGTTTTCGTCGGTTGAATATCTACCGATACAGGAACAGGAAACAAGGCCTAACTACTACTATCTCCCCCAAAAAGGTACATTTGTCAGTACATTGTGCCTGTTTTAATAACCAATCTATTGATACCAGTGACTCCTAGTACTGCAAATTATAAGAAGATTATGAAGAAGCAGAAGAATGAGTGATGGCTTTCTGAAAGAGAGAATATTGTGTTTAATCGAGACTTGTTTGATAAAACGGACGCCCTTCCTGTCATCTGCACTCACCTCGGATCAATCATATCTGAGAGTGTCGGGTTCTTCAGACCGTTGAGCACGCGTAAGTAATGATAATTAAATTATAATTACATTTTGGTTTTCAAGTAGCAACGTGTCCTTGAAAAATAACAAGGGCATTTGAATAAGGCAGTCTGGAGGCAATTTGTTCACTAGTTCTGGTTGAGCGCTTTAACAAATGTATATTTTGTAGCCCTTGCACTCGTCGAGTTGTGTTTCCGAAGTCATTCGTTTGATTAGACCGATCTACCGGCTCTTAGGAAGGCGGATCCATTGCCATCCTTATTAACGGGCCTCAAACTAAACGGTGTTCCTACTTTCTATTCCACCCCGCTTCCCTTGACATATAACACGCCACAGTTGGCGCCTATGTAAGAAATACATAAAGACATTTAATATACACATTTACTTACTCCATGTTCCCATGCGCCCGTGTGCACTGACTTATTCATATACATATTCTCCGTTTGATCAGTGGCGGTTCCTTCCGTGTCAGAGATGAGTGCTACCAGGCCTATCCATCATGTTTCGTCAGCTGTCATGCTCGGAGGATGGGGGGGGGGGGGACGCTATGAAAGGCTCCCTGCCACGCACGGATGGAGGCACTCTAGTAGTCCGCGAGGAAACCGCTCGCTGGGCAGCCCGGGGCAGTGGAGGATTGATCAGGAAAATTAGACGGAGGACAGATGGGCGAAAACAAAAAGATGACCAAAATGACCCACAGTTACGAGACGGAGGACGGACCAGACAAGAGATACACAAACAAAAGACGAAGGGGTTCGGTTCGATGCCTGTGAAATCGATCATTTTCAGTTATTTAAGAAAAGTTACACTTTGAGAGAAGTGAGGTCACAACGGACAAGCAGAGGATGGGCTTTGAGGTTGCGTAGAGTCGTGTGGTGTCACTCGACACTCGCTGTGTGCCACGCTAGGATGGGCCACAAAGCTCCGCACAGATAGGATTGAACCTGCAGCTCAAGTAGCCACATGCCTGACATTAACTAGTGCTTATATTCTTTCAGATCCATGTTACTACTGAGCAGGTAGAGGTTAGGCCTCTTGCTGGAGCACGCCTGCAGACTGCGAACACTGGGCGTTGAAACCCAGTACCTTTGGCTGGCAGTCAGACACCCCTGCACCTAGCTACACCTTACTATATTCTTAAGGAAACCAAGTGCATGTGGGCCATTGATAGAATTCATCAGTCTACATTATCCAAGTTAACTGTACGTACAAATAAACATGCGTTTAGGCATGCAGGAACACAGCCCACACATCCTGTAAAAACCATCCGAGCAAAGTGTGTAATCCGCTCAAGCAGCAATCTTTATCTACTAACGAGAGCCTTGCAATCGTCGAGGAAATCATTGCGTGGGTTCACGTTCACGTGTCCACGGATGCACCTTCTCTGCTGCGGCCCGCGAAAACAATCAAGTGAGCGCCTTTGAATCAGAGGGCATTTTGTTCGCTCACAACACTTGGCGAGCCATTGATTCTGACCCGCGGCCCCGGTGGCCTGGAGGCATCGAGACGCGGCTCATTAACGACGACGCTTTATCAGGAGGGAGGGAAAGAAAAGAAGAAAAAAACGTCAATTGAAGAGATTGATATCCTTTTGTACGCGCGTAGTATTACTGATAGTATTACTTGAGGAGTTCAGACCATGAATCAAGCTGACTTTTGCTGCCGCCGCGCCTGGAAAAAGGGCGAATGCGAGAGTAGGTCCGAGTGATAACGTCGTTATTTTGTGTTCGTGCGGAGGGTGGCGTTGCTATAAAACATTCTGCCGCCACGGCAGACATTTCTGGGATGCCCATAAGGAGCTGCCCCCCGGGGTAACGCTGAGACTGTGAATCAGTGGCAGTTTATGGTTCTGGGGTGAGAATGATGACTGCTGCTCCAAGGGTTTGCCTGTCTATGGATTTGTTAAACGTTGATCCATGTAGCAGTACGGGATACTGGCCTTTGTTTCATTTTAAACATAAAAATTGAAACTGTGGGATGGCAAAACTAGATCATTCTGTAGTACGAGAATGTGAATGTTCTAAAAAAAGCTGCGTTGTACAACAACTCAATAAAAGGTCTATTTTTTGGTCAGTTCAGAGTCAAATGATGAACAGTTTGGTGAACAATCCAGCCATTTAGCAAAGAGCTTGTGCTTAACTGCGCGTGGTCGTAAGCGTACTTCACACTGGGATCCCGCGAGGCCCACGCTGGTTCTCTTGAATTGGCCCTTAATTTCCATTTTATTTCCATACGCGTACATACTATATATCTCCCCCCCGGCTCCTGCTTACAGTAGCAAATTTGCTGCTCGGCATGATAAAGAAGAGCTCATGCATAGCTAATGCTAACGAGTAAATTATATTCATTGTTTTAAAGCTTGACTTATCAGCACTATTCTACCTGTCTCAGCAGCCCCGCCAGATGGATTCGTGAAAATGTTCTCCCTCTCTCGCACAAACGCTCTATCTCCACACTCTGCCCGCAGCCATGATGGAAAGGGCGGGAAAGAAATGGAGATATGGCTGTTACTTAGCTTCTCTCCCAACTCCAAGGAAAGAAAATGGAAGCCGAGTAGTAGTGTTCACGTACGGGTCATTGTTGTGGAATAATAATAGGAAAGCAGCATTTTGACTGAAGAAAAGGAAACACAGTTGTTATTATGTTCTTGACAACCCGGTATTGGGTCGAACCGCCAAGTCAGGTCGGACAGTTTCCCAAACTGAACTAAAGTGTATTTGACCGAAAAGAGATGAAAATCATAGATTCAGTCGTTCAAACGTCAGCACAAATTGTTTTTTAAAATGTCATTAACATTAAAAATATAATATTTGACAGAGAAGGGAAAAGACCTTGCTGCAAAAATATGTGTATCATTAATTTGTTCAATCGGCTGACCTATCCGCCACAATTAAGTACAAATCATTGCTTCGTTCCTGTGTAGCCAAGTCAGAATATTATAATAATAACTGTCAAACATGACATTGTTTATTTAGAAGGAGACAAGCGACCAGACTTAACCAACAGCCTCTTGCGATGCAGCAACACAGACACTTACACACAACATGACCTTTCCCTCACTCACGCATCCTGTTATAGTCTTCTGCCATTTTTTCCGAAAGTACTTCCGATGTAATTTATGTCTGTGTCTTTAAAGTGCTACTGAGCATCAGGGGAAGCAAAGCGAGCAAGCAATGGCATGAATAATCCATTGGCAGTTCAGGTCAAAATGAAAGAAAGGAAATCAGACCTCAATTACCATCACACTCACAGTGCAACTCCGTAGCATTAGCCTTTTCACCCAAAAAAAGAGAGATTGTTTATTGTAAGCATCAATCTTATGGGACGTGCCGGCTGGTATTCAAATTATACCAAATGAATGATTCCAATGAATGTGGCTTCATCAGTCTATTACTTGACCTGAAAGCGCAACAAGAAAAATCCTCATTACAGTCCTGCTCGTAACACTAATAACATGAGCGACAGCCATATTCATAACAAGTATTTCCACCCACCATTGAACCCACCGTTGAAGGTACAACGTTGCCCAAGCTCGAGAACCTAAATATGTACATCATGCCCGCTGGTTATCCAGTGCTTCTCTTATCGGTTGAACCTTTTTTTATCAAATCTTCTTTGATTACGAATGAAATATGCAGCTTATTAGATGTTCAATAATTCATTCCATCATTCAAGTACTTGAAAATGTCACTGTTGGTGCTATAATAAGACATTTGGAATGGTGGCATTTGAAGAAAATGTTGAAATGTTGAAAAAAAAAAAGCCTTCCTGTCTCTTTAGGAATTTAAAATTCACCAAGTCAGTCCATCCAGCTCATTCGACGCACGTCTTCCAATCCGCCTGTGAAGCGAAGGCCCAGAGGCTACAGGCATCAGAACATCAACTCTTTTTTTGGGCTAGCCGACGAGTCTTTCTGAAGTCTTCACACACATTGATTTCTCATTTTGAGCTTACAGAAATCTCATTGGTCATGCTTTCTGGTTTCTGTGAACCAACTGAGCAACAGACGTTTCAGTGGCAGCAAGCTTCACTAAACAACATAACCGACTGATGCAACGCACTTTTGATATTTATCGTTCATAAATGATCAAATAAGTACAATTATAATTAAGACCGATCAGAGGTAACTGGGTCTTGTACTCTAGAGTTGTTTCTCTCCTTTGGGCCAAATATTGACTTAATAAACACATTTATGCTTATGTGGCCACTAAAATTGTATCTTTTTGAGAATGAATGACTTAAAAGTGGATATACAGCCATGTTGTTTTTTTGGCATAAAAGCTGTTTATTTAAGTGGAAATGTTCAATATTTAAACTTAAATAAAGATCATTAACAACCGCTGCAGCAAGGCTGGTACACAAAAAAATGAATAGTGCAAATTATTTGACATCTTCATCACATTTGTATCATGAAATCTGAGTAGATTGAGCAGACACAATTAATAATCCCGAAACATTGACCAACATGAAAAAAAACATGAGAGGAGTACAATCATTTGTGTTTTCCATCATTATTATCAGAGTATGGTTTGTAGGAAAAGCTTTTTCCTGCAGATGTAAGAAGCTGTCTAAAACCCAGTAGACTAAGATGAACTCAATGTCCTGGGAGAACAGGAACCCATTTTGGAGAAATGTAGATATAGCACGCATTTGATTATGGAATGGTAAAACTAATCAGACTTACGTGTGGTTATTTTTACAACATTGGGGCCATTGCCTCAATTAGATTAAAAATCCCATTTCTAGAGTACACATAAACACACTGCCTGTAAGGCCCACAGTCACATATAATTATAATAACCATTATACTAACCATAATAATATATAATAATGCAATCAATCAGTCTAATGTGATCGTCTTACCCTATCATTCACTATGAAATTCAATTCATTAAAGTACCCAACTGTACTTCTGTTTAAGAAGTAATGACATTGGTGAAAGTGATTGTCGGTTTCCCTGCCCATGAGGCCGTGGCAGCTGATTGCCAGCGATACAGACGGTACGTCGTGTACAAGGTTGGCTGGGCAAAGTGGTTTCAGTGCTTCTTTTCCCGTACTAAAAGAGGATATTATTTACCTGATTTAGCCTCCATTAGACGCATACGTACCACTAACCATCTCAAATAAAAAACTAACTATGAAAAGACACACAGTCCCATGTGGCAGCTTCTAAGAGATAATCACACTGCCCAGGTGGCAGCGGGCGACAGATCAACCTGTGTGTGTGTGTGTGTCTTTGTGCTCCTGTGCGTTACTGTGTGTGTGTGAGCGTGTGCCTGTGCGTGTGTATGTCCCTGTGTTTTTGGGCTACTGTGTGTGCGTGTGTGTGTGTGTGTGTCTGTGTGTGTGTGTGTGTGTGTGTTCCAGTGTGCGTGTGTGCGCGCGCCTGTGCGTTGGAGGCTGGGGAGTGTCTGAGCCTGGCTCATTAGGGTGAAAGCTGCGAGTCTCCCCAAAGAACCCCACATCCCCACCAGGGCCTCGTTTAAAACATTCATAGCGTGGAAGTCTGGCGGGAAGAAAGACATCAGTCGTTAACGGTGAAGCGGCACTGATGTGCCAAAGCGGATGGCGACGCCATCATCATCAAACACTGCCATCGCCACCATCATCTTCATCATCATCATCACCCCCCGAGTCGTCCTCACCGCTGCCGTCGGTGGGACTGCGGGGAGTGCCGCGCGCTGCGCTGGAGTCTCTGGGTGAACAGGTGGCTGGCCCTGCCGCAGTAGGTGTGCTTGGTGGTCTGCAGCGCCGCTTCGAGAGGCAGCAGCAGCGCGCGCGCCATGCTCTCCCCGAACGGATACTGGGCACGACAACAAACAAAAACAAACATACAAAAAAGAGAAGAAGACGACGACGATGATGATGATGAGCGATAAAACACCTCTCTCTGGTATAACCGTTTCTAGATCGTTGCCGGGACTACTTTGTGGCAATCTGTGCGAACAACGGCGGGATGACTCTCTCCTGCTGACTTGTGGTCATTTTCGCTCGATTTCGACGTGGAATATGAATAACGATTGAGTAGCATTGTGCAGACACGATACAAAAAATAAACGGTTGTATGGATAATGGATGTACAGCTTCGGAACATGAACCAAGTCAGAAGCAGAATTGAAAGCCAACTGCTATTTAATTGTACAGACCAAAGCTCTTAAATCACCGGGCAGAATAACAAAGCGGGCTCTTTGGTATTCTAAAAGGGTATCTCTGTCTTTTTACTTCCATAGTAAATAAGGCAATAAATCACAGTTTTATGAGGTCTCCTCGGACTCTGCTTTGGCCCGCGCATTAGGTCGCTAAAAGCACACTGGGCTTTATCATCTTCCATGTGTGATGGTGGGCAATGAGGCCCCCATTAAAAGGCCGCCTATTGATTTTCGTGCTGAGGCCAGCGGTGGGTGTTGTCCACACGGAGCATCACGCCGTCTCCACGTTGCATCAGCACTAAAGATTTTACAACTGCCATGGGGTCGCCCTTCGAGTGGGGTGTAATGGCCGGGGGTCTTTTATGGCCACGCCTGCCCCACTAGGTGGGCCGGGCCCGCCTCAGGGAGATGAGCTGACTAGTAGGATATGGGTGGGACGGGAAATTAGAGTTTTCTTCCGAATTGGCTGGAAATTGAATCCGGGCTGCGTTGGCTGGGGAGGGCGGAAGGGCAGGGAGGAGGGGGGGGGGGGGGGTGGGCGTGGCGGAGGCTGTCGTTGGACATCTAGAGTTTGAGCTGCTTTTATGAAGAAAAAAAGAGGAGAGATTTAGGAGGTGGTTGTGGATGAAGCCAGGTGTAAGAACCTGTCAACGCTGGCAAGAATTCGGTTTTTCCATGCATCAACATTCGCAGAAGGGTTTCATACACACCTTTGTACCCGTTTTGTTTTTAATATAACTATTACTGCGGGCATGTGCAGAGTCAGTGGCTACTCCTTGAATAAACAGCTAGCTTCACCTTCATCGCCTCTGTGGACATGGTATAAACATTCAATATTGACAGATACCGGCTGCCCAGAAATGGTCAAAGTACCGGTAAGTAAAGACAGCAAAACACGACGGCACAATCCCACCGCTGTCTAGCGGCCTTTCAGCCACATAGAGATGGCCTCAATCAATATCTGGACATATAGATAACATCTGTACCCACCAAAAACATTCTCTTCTTAAAGGGGGTTATGTCATGCCGCCAGGTGTGAGTGTGATTAACCATTACAAGCCGGCCTTCTCCTGTATTTTTGTTACATTCTAAGTGGGAGTATCCACCTAGATGTATGATTGATAGACAAGCAACATTTGCTACAGTCCACTGGGTAGGCTGGTAGACTGATCTATCCAGCATACTTCTAGGTGGACACGCCCACTCGTCATGTCACTAAAAGACTTTCAAATGGCTTGTAATGGCTGATCGCACTCACACCTGGTGGCATGATATCACACCTTTAAAAGGATCTTGGACCAGGGGGAGCGAGACGACAGAAGACGTAGCGAGACAGAAAGAGGAGGAAGAGGATCGACAAGAGGCGAGAGAGCCAGAGCAAGATGAGAGAGACGAAGAGGAGAGACATGAAGACGAGGAAGAGGAGGGGTGTTAAAGACGAGGAAGAGCAGACACACCAGAGGGGAGACGGAGTAAGATGAGCGAAGCGGGAAGTAAAGTGACGGGAAGGGGGGGGGGGGAGGTGAAACATCAAGACTGCGCCGTGTGTGTGTGTGCGTGCGTGCGTGCGTCGTAGGCAACGTGTGCGTGCACTGTCTCGGAGACGGATGGCGGGGCGGTGAGACGGGACAGGGGAGTGGTGTGGAGGGGGTTGGGGGGGGGGGGGGGGGGGGGGGGGTGAGGGGGAAAGTGGCACTGTAATGAAGCCTGCTCATTTACTTAATGGCTGAGAACATTGCCCCCACTGATAGTGGCCAGTCCGGAGCCCACGGCGCTAATGGATGGAGAGCGCCTAATGAAGCTCCCGTCCCCCGGCCGCTGCCCGTGAGCCCGTCTGCATACCAACAACCGGCTCCAATAGTCAACAGCTGAATTCAGAGAGCCCAGTGGAAAGTGGGTCGCCGGCAGAGCAGCGTGCGAGACAGAGAGAGACAGAGAGAGACAGAGAGAGAGAGAGAGAGACAGAGACAGAGAGAGAGAGAGAGAGAGAGAGAGAGAGAGACAGAGACAGAGACAGAGAGAGAGAGAGAGAGAGAGAGAGAGAGAGAGAGAGAGAGACAGAGACAGAGACAGAGACAGAGAGAGAGAGAGAGAGAGAGAGAGAGAGAGAGAGAGAGAGAGAGAGAGAGAGCTCTCCGGGTGGCGGCGTTGAGCTCTGCGAAGGATTCTGATGCTGGAGGAAGAAAATGACAGCGGGCATTGTGGAGGATGATGGGAAAGCTGTGTGATAATGACGTATTGACGTGTTTGATATAGCGGTTCCACCTGCCCGTAACGGGCGGTACTCCAAGTAGTTTGCTTTGAGTGCACTTTGACGATGGAAAGAGGCACTGCGGGGCTCGGCAGCGCTACGGCTTCCAACTCCATTAACGTGGAAAACCAAATGTGCCTCTGCATGAACCGGGACTAAACAGAGGTCACTGCAGATGGTCTCTTGAAGGAATGATTTTTTTCTGTGGGCTGGCCACTGGGTTGATACTGCAACTGGCAGGAGCCACACATTAGCGTGCATCACATTTTGTCTTTTATGCTATAGTTAACATCGTTTTTACAGCCTGATCTTAGAAGAACACGCACACCAAAACACACACACACACACACACACACACACACACACACACACACACACACACACACACACACACACACACACACACACACACACACACACACACACACACACACACACACACACACACACACACACACGGGAAGCCAGCGATGGCTGTGTCAAGATCTCGGGTTGAGATGTCATTACCTTTTGGATGGCTTCGTAGACAGCTCGGAACGCCGGCTGCTTGTCGTCATGGTAAACACCCCTGTTGCCATGGAGAATGAACACGCCTTCCTGCTCAGCGGCTGACAGTTGCTGCCATAGATACAGTGATCTGGACGGTAGTTCCAGAGGCATGGAAACACATATAGGCTCTCTGTAGGACATAAACACAGGGGGAGTGAAAAAACATATCAAAGGTGACAAGTATGGTTATTGAGAGAAAACAATCTTTGTATGCCTGAAGCTGTCACTCAATGCGCAATAGGCGCAGGGTTGCCCACCTGGGTTATGGTGGAATATGATATTAAGCAGATCCTGGTCACCCCAGGTGATGTTGAGTTTATACTTCTGGAGGAGGGGCATGAGCATCTCATCCCACCGTAGTGGAACAGATGTCATGTCGTTCTGTTAGGGGAGAACCACAGGTAGAAGATGAGCTCTTTCAATCAATTTCTCGCATTTATATTCTGCCGGTGCTTCAAAAATGCAGGCAAAGAGGAAGGACAACAGTGACCTCTAGTGGTTAACTCTGGTGGTACAGCACTTGAACAATGTATGTTTGAGGTTTTCCCAAAACTATTTTTGACAAACAGAACTTGCCAAATGGATTTTTGTAAATATTGAATACACAAAATATCTTCAAACAAATTTTCCTTTCCTATTAATCATTTTGAATAAAATAAACACACACACACACACACACAAACATTACATAATTATAATCATATCTAAAAACAAAAAGGTCAAAAACTACCTTGAAACGTTTCTCCCTGATTCTGGTCATGTTCATCAGCATGACCCCCGAGTTGACCCCTGTGGCGCCGTAGTAAGGGTGGCGGGCGAAGCGGTTGTACCAGCCAATCCGCGGCTCCTCGTGCTCCGGCGCCATGGCGGCCAGCTGGCTGGCGTCGAAGCGGGAGAGCAGTGCCCATAGCTCGTCCACGGGGTTCAGGAAGAGGATGTCCGTGTCCACGTAGAGCACTGAATCCACATCCTTCAGGATCAGCTGGAAACCAGAGGGTGTGTTACTGTTTTGCTGTTCAGCGGATGGTTTCATGCAAAGCAAATGACAGTGAATTCAGATATAGATCATTGAAGAAGCAGGTAGGGGGTTTGGAATGCCGGCGACTAGACTCTCCTGCCCCCTGTGGCTGAATGTTGATTAAAAGAGTAGAGGACCCAACATTAAGGACTCCACACAGTCCACACACAAATGCTCACTTCAATTCAATTCGATTCTTTAGGTCTTCATTCGATTCAATATCAATTCGATTCGATATTGATCCAATTGCTTCGATATCGATTCAACAATACGTGCAGATGACAAAAAATCCTAAATATTATTTAGAATTAACCATTTCGAAATTAATTAACCATTTCATTGTGCTTTTTTTTGTATTGTTCCTGAGCTAAAATTGCAGCATGAAAGTAATAATCCTAACATGGACAAATGTAAAGGGCATGTATATCTAGGCACACTCGCTTCTAGATTACAATGACTGAGTATGCTTTTTTTTTTTAAATCATTTTTTATTTTTTAATGGAAATAATCGATTTCAAAAAAGTTCTGAATCGAAATTGAATCGAGAACAAATAAATTGCAGTGCATTGATGAATCAATATTTTTACCCAGCCCTACTATAGACGCTGAAGATTTTGTATTCAAAACTTAGAAAAACGTAGAAAACAGCAGGCGTAGGCGGTATAAATAGACCCCACACCTAGAAAAATGCATTACTCTCTGTAGAGCTTCAGCTCTAGCTGCGGTGTGGAAGGGCTCATTGATTAACATCGGAATGTGGGATGCTTTGGGTTCGGTGTCCGGAAGTCTTTATACAACTTACAGGTAGGAAAAGCCTCTGAGAGGCACAGGGCTTGAAGAGCTTCTTCCATTCTGCAGCGTTGTCCCTGGGAAAGGTGATGGGGTAGGTGGTGGTGTTGAACTGTGGCTGGATCTCAGCAGGCCAAGAGTCCAGCTTTAAAAAAAAAAGTGACTTGTAATGTGAACAGCTGCACGTTTATTCAAGACACACACATACTGTATGATTATTTGACTGAAGGTTAACCAGGTTCCTATGTTAGATGAAACATGAAAGCTAGGTCGCTATGAAGGAATAGGATTTAATATCCCTGCTCAGAAAGGACAGGAAATAAATGCCCCCTGGAGGCCAATTTGTGTGATTTATTAAAAAAAGAAAAAATTTGGTGTCAGCATGACACGGATGCAGTGCCAAATCCTGTATATTAAGCCGTTTATTGTTGTCATGTTTTTCTTATGAACTCACAGCCTCTTTAAAGCTCTCGTGCAGATGGTCCTCTGCAAAGATATGGAAGTGGAGCAGCTTTGTGCTGAAAAGGACAGCAGACTTCAGCATCACCAGTGTCTCCTCTAGCCTGGGGCCGCAGGCCACCACGGCCAGATGCATCCTCTCATCTTTGCTTGTCTTGGTGTTTAGCCTCTCCCTAGGAGTTTACATACACAATGAAGTGACACGTTAGTCGGCAACAGGTGCTGAGGAGCTGATGTCAAGATGGGGAATCTAAGGGGAGATGTTTTAGTGTGTAACGTCTTGCCTGTGCTTTTGCAGGCAAAAGCTCTGGGGATTGTCACAGTGATTAAGTGAAAGGAGACTGGCATCATTGCTACAGCAAAGCTGGGCGTACCTATGTGGCGATTCCAACAAGCAATTCACTCCACAAACATCAGCAGGCTGTCTCCAATACGGGTTCCAGTGAGATACTGGCAATGGATTACACCTGACAGAATGAAAACATGTGATCTTTGGGATCTCTCGCTGGGTGAGTTGAATGCCATGCATCAGTGTGTAGTAGTATGCTTTAGATGGGAGAAAATCGGTTGATATTGTGACAACGTGGACACTCTTCACATGTTGCTAGACTGAAAGGGTGTAACATAATAGTGCAGCCAATACAGGTACTACTACTAGTTTGTTCTTTAGCAAATTAATTGTTGTAAGTTAACACTTTACATTGGTGTAATTACACAGGTAATAAGCACAGTGATAACAAGTTAAAGCTTGATGAACGTAATGCAATGACGTTATTGAAAAGCCTCACCAAATCCTTCCCTAATAGGGCTGGAGGTATTTGCCTATTCCTAACCTTATTCCAAGTCTTAAGTACATGCTGTTCATTAAGTTATTACACAATACTGGTCATGATACTGTAACTGGACACTCTAAAAGCCACAATAATGTGTAATTCATATGTGCTTGTACGCTTCAAATTAAAAGTGTCCCTTCAATCAGCAGTTGGTGTTACTTTAAATCCAGGCATCATCATAATCACTAGGATTAACAGAATTGCCAGGTTTCAGGCTTTTATAAAGACCGGTAATACAGACGGAATGTTGGATGTACCTACCATAACGCATTTACGTTTCAGAAACATGTTGACAATAACATTGGTTGGCGTATTTACATACGTTAACGACAATACTAAAACAACGGGCTTTAACTCGTAGCTATTAACCCGCTAGCTCCATGCTAACGCCCCTTATTAGCCAATGCTTGCCAGCACACGGCAGCAAGTCGACTCCAACCAGTAAAGCAATGCCCATTTTGATGTCAAGTTACATTAAAACGTTTTAACTGATAACTTTTCCCAAGCCGTGTCCTAGTACTGGCCTGGTATTCGAGGCCTCTGACGTCCAGAAGGCCTAACCACACCGGGCTCTTTCCTGACAACCTACCCGGTGGCATGGCGGCCGCTTTGTGGTACGCCTTGCGGTTTGCCGAGGGTCCTCTCGTCCTGCGCGTCTAAACTAGAGGCTAGTTGATTCAACACATAAAGCGATGAAAACACTGCTAAAAGTATGCATATGAGAAGTGCATGAAGATAGCATCGCATTTTGGGTTGACAAGTCACTGGAATAAACGCCGCAGCATCTTGAAGGTCTGACAGACGCACAGACCAACCGGTTCTGCTTGTGGATTGCTCAAGACAGTTGTTTTTAATCTTCTGATCCACCCACTTACATGTGTTTTAACATAATCGTTAAATCACAACCTGTCGCATAGGCTCCATAATGTTCTCCTCTAGGCGAGGGATGCAAACACTTGACTTGCACCATAAAATGAATGAAACATCTTACACCGACAGTTGATTGACAGAACCTCATGTATGAAGTTCGAAGCAGACCATATTTCACTGCCATATTGCCACTGGCAACTTATATTCAATAGACATTATTTAAGTATCTAATATCTTTGATTGTTTTATTTATTTTTATCTCGCAATGTAAAATGTAAATGTCATTATAAAATCCTTATCCAATTCACAAAATAATCCGTAACCATGTTCCAACAACGGCTCAGTTAAACACCAACAGCAAAGTGATTCATTGGATGGGATGGGCTTCTTAAATGTTGCCAAAGTGAAAAGAAAATCGTGTCAAAGTAAACAGATTTAATCAACATATCAAGTGCAAACAATCTAACAACAATCTATGTGTAAACTATTGTTCAGAGATGACCGCTTCACATTTTTACACAGTGCATATAAACTCATCCTATGAATCCCAATACTCCGACCACCCGTATTAGGAACAATACAATAATTGAACAATCAAACCACTTGCCACTCTGACTCATGGCACAGAAAAAAAAACTCAGGATTCCAATCCACTCTGTGGCTTGGGTCAGTTCACTCGTCTTAATGCAATAGTTCTCCCATCAAGCGTTCAGTCGATATAGCTCTTTGTGGCTTTGTGCATAACTGAAGATTACTGTATTGGTCGTATGTCCTACAACGAACACAGGAGCTGGGGAGTGTGGATCATCCCGAGAGGAGGAGGACTGTAGTGATGCGTCAGTGGGCGTCCCCGTTCACAGAGGAACCCTCCCCACGCGGCGAGGACGCCCGGGAGCCCTTCCGCTCCGGGTTGTCCGAGCCGGACCCGCTGTGGCTGTGCAGGTCTGCTGAGGTAGCGGTGGCCGGAGGAGGCTTGGCCTTCTCCTTAAAGTCTGTGATGATGACGGTCAGGTCTCCGACGGTGACCTCCAGATGCTGCGCGCTGCTACGGTCGACATTTTTCAACCTGGGCCTGATGGGGAGAACAGACAAGAGGGCAGAAGGTTTAGAAGAGGCCGTGTCCACACTTTCATCGTGTGTCAGGGTGTTTTCGGCCCCTGCTGCAATTTTCAAATCTCTGTCCAAGGCGTCAACACTATCATCATTTCCCCCCAGCCGTTTGAGCATTGACAGAAGGTCAAAAATGGAACACTTCCCCAAAAGGGGAAGTGTTGTGACGTTGTGAAGAGCATGCCAGGATTTCTTTCCCCATTACCTCATTGTTTTATTGTTGTTCTTTTTAAGCGTTGGCTCTTTTTCGTTCTTCTCTTTCTCGGCCTTTTCTTTTTTCTCTTTTTTGGGTAGTGTAGGTGGTGGTGGTGGTTGTGGTGGCGGCGGCGACGGTAGGGCAAACTGCGGATTTACTTGTTGTGTAACCAGTTGGGGAACAGGCCGTGGCTTTCTGTAAGAGAGATTCACATGACTGGTAAGTCCCCACACTGAGAAGCCTGTATCTTTTATTGTGGGATCATAGGTCGATACCCCTTTGTACTGATACAAAAATAGTGTCCAAACAAGAAATAACTGACAAGCTGGGATTCAAATACCTAACCACCTTATCATTTAGTCAAATCCTAGACATTAGAACCCCATATGCTAGCATTAATGCTTTCAAGTTGAAGAATAACATCAGTCAAAGGGGTCAGAAGCTGCATCAGATCTATAGGACCCAGAGTTGTCGATAGCAAAGTGGCTTGTTGGATATTGGCATTAGGATGAGCACCTTCAATTAAAAACAGTGTTTATTTTAAATGTTGTATGAGCAGAGTCCCTTTGTAGGGTTCCGTGTTTAACATCTGGAGTGGACCCTTGATGCCAAAGGAGAATAGGCAGTTTTTTTGTAATGGAGGTATTGAACAATACAATAAGAAATCATTCACTGACATTTCATTACAATTCAGTCCATTAGTATTGGAACCTCAGACTTAACTGATTATCTGATCCTCATCCTCACCAATTTCCAAATGTTGGTTTACACCCCACAACAGAGCATGAAACAGAACGTGGTGGGTAGGTACACAACTTGAAGTAAGAATAAGTGCTTTGACATGGTGCAGTTAATTTGGAGGTTGGTAAAGCATGGCCTTGTCAATGGAAAAATACCATGAGTCAAATTGCCCCCATCCTTTCGTCACCTAGACTTGTTGTCTTCCAATTTCATTCCCAGTGGGAAAGGAATTGGAACAACAGAAGAACTGCAATTTGTGATTACGTACATTCTAGACTACATGCTTTATTTGAATAATTCAAGTTTATCCTAGCTTTTGCAACAGTCCGCATACCACCAAAAAGTGTTTTACTCAAGAGCTCTTTAAAACGGTCTCATTGGGGGTCAACAAGATTTGGGGAGGTCTTAAATAAAAACCGGAGCATCTTTCGTAAGAAACCATTACTCCAAACTTTCAAGATTGCAATGCCAAATGTGTATAGGCTATATTGGATTGTATCAATAATGTATTACATAAAATCTTGTGAACCAGAAAAGTTAAGGCATTTCTATCGACTAAATAAAACCTTTCCTGGGTGGTTCTTGTGGACTGAAATGGTTTTGACCTCGACGTCCCCTCCTCCCCTTGTTTACAAAGACACCACAGTAAACATGTGTATAAAATAAAACACAGATTTAAACGAAGGTGACACAGGCTGCACAGGGGAACACCAGGCTCCATCAGACAACACACAACAAATGTCTAATAATGAAAATACGCGCATTCTTACCGAGTTGACGTTCCCTTCCTGACATCACACATCATACACTTAAAAGCCTCAGCTGTGTTCCTAAACGTGCAGACGCTACAATCCCAGTATCCATCATCGGCGGAGGGCTTGGGTTGCCGCTTCGGCCTTTAAAGAAAACAAAACAAAAAAACAAGACGGACAGTGGAAACTAGTTCTATTAGTAAAATCAAGCATAACACCCGCGATAAAAATCACTACACGGACAAGGACACAGCGCCCACTTGGCTGCTGGCTCTCACAAAGTCAATGCATGATGCAAAATGAGCCTTGAATGGGCTCGCTGGCCCCATGAACCAGTCTGCAGGCGCCATGAACCCTGGAGTGGAACAGTTACATCCACTGGCTGTGCGCTCTGCGCACAAATCCTCTAGTCAGGTTTTCTACTATGAAGGAAAAAAAGAAAAGAACATCACCTTACCTCGTGGGACTCCTTTTGTCTCCCATGATATGCTTTTTTTTGTATTATTATTATTGTAGTTAAAATTGCTCACGGTGCCTGAAACCGACCGACTAGCTAGTCAGCTGTCGTAGAAAGTCCACTCTGGACGAAGGACGGTCACGTGGTAGGGGTTTAGCCAATCACTGTTTAGTAAAATCACGACAATCACAACGGCCGTACGGCAGGGATGCAGAGCTTCAGCATTTCAAAAATCTAAAAGTGAGAAGCATTTAGAAGAATCATATATCATGTGTTTGTCTTGGGAAATTGAAATAATTTCCCCCTGGGATTATTAAAGTATTAACAACAACAACATGCAACTCCGTATTTATGAAAATATAACTGAGGTTAAACGGCTTATACCTGTGGCAGGCAGAAAGGAATTTCAGAGACTGATCGAAGAAAATAAATATAACACCATGCCCGTATCAATTGAAACATGGCGCACATTAATGAAAATACTACTTCAAATTGGTATAATTGCCTGCTCTACTTCACGGATGAACCTACCAGAAATGGATAAAGAATGTACCCTGCTATCCTCATCTTACCTCGAGCTTCCGTGTAATCATCAGCATCATCCTCTCCAAAGATCAACAGAGCAAAAGCCCTGTCGGTTGAGATTAGGTTGATTTGAGAAATGCAATTATGTGTAATTTTTACAGTACATATAGGTTTACACTACTCTTGTTTAAAGTCGTTCTGCGCCCACATTTTCAGTTCTGGGTACACACTGCATGTGATCCCGTCGGAGGCCAGATGGGGGCGGCATCTCAGACTGTGAGGTAAATGGACCAGCGAAGAAGAACCTACTATTATTAATCCATGCGACTGGCTGCAGTGTGTTGTTAATATTTTATTTCCATGTTTTCTAGCAACCAGTAACTACAGTGTTGCTAACTAGTAAAATGCATTCCCCAACCATGGTTATGACGTGAGGCTTGAGACGTGATTGGTAAGATACCCTGTTGTTGTGTTTATTGTGCATGATACTGTGAACTTGTTTCCTCGTTTAATTATCGTCAAATAGGCCTAAAGTTACCAGGTGAAATGTGTCCCTTGTACGGACAAGGTCCACTCTCTATAACTTTTCACACTGATGTGGGTTCAAAGGTGTCTGTACACATTTCTTTGACTAAATGGATCCCGCCATCTGTTTGATTATGATTTATAATTGTTTTGGTTGTATTTTGTTTCATAGGACCCTTCATTTGACCCTTCTACTCTGGTATTTCTCTACAGCGCACAGGGAAAGAAGTGAGTGACTATTACCCCTCCCCTCTGCAACATATCTATTCAGATTTATGCCTCCCATTTCACTTTTGCTGAACTAACCTCGGTTGAAAGTTTGAAACAAATATATATTAAACGAAAGTAAACTGTATGTTATTGGCTCATCAGCATTTTTGTTCCTATTGAACCATTCATTTTTCAGTGGCATATCATCGCGGTCAAAAATCTATCAAAGAGTCCTATGATGACTGCTTCATGCAAACGGATACAAGAGAGGTAAGGGAAGTCCACATTGCTTATCGAAACCAGCACTGCTAAAGAAAGAGTTGTCTTATTTATGACTTGATACACATTCTGAAGATATTTGCACATTATAAGCTGGGGATGTTAAACCTCTTACCTATTTTCTGTGCACCGACTTATGTGAAAAACAATTTCTGACATTCGACCAGAATTGAGCAAGAGCACTTCAGCGCTAGCAGTCGCAAAACAGGTTCAGCGTGCCTATTTTTGCCACTGATCGGCTCATTTTGCTGTTATAAATAGACAGGATCCCAACAGATTAATAAATGAAAATTGTGGAGGTTTCCCTATTCTTGAAGCCTCCACCCTCCTTCACCCAATCGTTAAGCTAACACTCTGCTACGCTTTCTGTTGTCCAAAACATTAAACTCTTGTCGGCACTCCTCTCTCCAACTCTCACTCACGTTAACATCATTGTCTTCCTGCATAGTCAGCGCGAGACTTCTTATTGAGCAAGACTTGGTTATAATAATACCATCGTTACTATCGTCTATTGCTGTAAAGTGAGACAGCTTCAGTGCTCTGCCTGCTCAACTGGTAGTGCATGTCATGATAATCACCATGGTAAGGGGTTCGATTCCCCATACCCAAATGTTATATTATTGAAAGGTGTTTGACGCATACTAAAGAGGCCAGATATGTCCTTGGTGACTAGGGAGGGGCCCGGCTCATGTTAGGAGCCATTCATTCACGTATCAATTCTAGAGATACCAGAAGGCCAGGTGTCTGAGATTCCCAGATGCTCGAGGCCACAAAAACAAGCGTAATTCCCCGCACATAGCCACAAGGGACAAGCACACATACTGGTATCCAGGAGGCGGGAGCTCAGCACCATGCTTAGCCAAACAGAGCACATTACGAAGGTCACTCCTGCCCATTATTAAAGTCACAACACGTAGCCAGGCAGGGCATCAACGGATGCCCAGCTAAGCGTATCTCAACGCATGCCTATACAATTCCTCTACTTTTGCTTCGTAGATATCATACCAAACCTTTACCAAATAAAGTGAGTTAAAAGCGATCCTGACTCGGCGACTTTCTGAAAGAACACAGCAATTTACATATTATACCACCAGGTGTGAGTGTGATTAGCCATTACAAGCCATTTTGAAAATCGGCCTCTTCTGACATCACAAGTGGGCATGTCTGCCTAGATGTATGCTGGATATATCAGTCTAGCAGACTACCCAGTGGACTGTAGCAAACGTTGCTCATCTATCCAACATCCATCTAGGTGGACACGCCCACTTGTGATGTCAGAAGATGCAGATTCTAAAAACGGCTTGTAATGGCTAATCACACTCACACCTGATGGTCACCAGGTGACCTTGGGTGTCTTGAAAGGCGCCTCTAAATTAAATGTATTATTATTATTATAATGTGTGTTCCAGATGCCTCGGATACCAGCCTTCCGAGTTGCACTTGTGACGTACCTTGTCTCGTAGCATTTAGCGTTCCCGTTCGTCTTTGTGATTTTGTCATGTCATTGGCTAGTCATTGTTATTGTTAGCTACATTAGCCTCTTTAGCATACCAGCTTGAAAACAAACAACACAATTTTACATTGTATTGCACGCACATCAAGACCATGTAATAGATAAATTGGTGACCGGAATAAAGTAACAATGTAATCAAGTGTGTAAGAGCATTTAAAATCGACAATAAATTGGCCAACGTGGTACAAATACAAACCAAATAAATCTCTTTATGGGCGCAGCCATTTTTGTCGTCGAGTCGCCTCACTGAACTCGGTATACTCTCAGAATTCTGAGGGGGACCGACCAAAAGGGGGCTTGCCTCCATGAAATGCCTCAAGAAAGCTGGGAGATTTCCCTCTTGCAACTCGGGAGACTGGTGTCCGAGGCATCTGTAACATCCCATAATATGTCATCTTTCACATCATGGCTGCGGTGCTTCCAGGTGACATTCCAGAGAGTGGTGAACATCGTGGAGAGAAGGACCACGGTGTCCCGCCCAGAGGTGGACTACAGCCAGGACGGCTTCGCCCCTGACTGGAGCAAGGACCGATACACAGACGAAGACAAGGGCTTCCTCAGCTTCCACAGGAAAGCCACCCCACCCCCACCGGAGGTACGGCCACCTTGACTTTACCGTCGTTAATATTAGAAAGCTCAAGAAGCAGTTCACAAAAAGGTGACGTATTATACCACCTGGTGTGGTGGTGAGGTGCCCTTGAGCAAGGCACCTGAAACCCCCCTGCTCCCCGGGCGCTGCACCGCGGCGGCCCACTGCTCCGGGAGTGCCGGTGTGCCCCCATGTGTGTAACTGCATGTGTGTGTACCTGCGTGTGCACCTGTATTTGTGTACCCCACGTGTGTGGACCTCTGTATGTGTATGTGTTCACCGGCTACCCGGATGGGTCAAATGCAGAGAAAGAATTTCCCCCTAAAAAGGGATGAATAAAGGACTTGTCCTTACTTACTTAAAAAAAGTGTGAGTGTGATTAGCCATTACAAGCCGTTTTGAAAATCTGCCTCTTCTGAAATCATAAGTGAGCGGGTCCACCTAGATGTATGACGGATAGATGAGCAACATTAGCTACAGTCCACTGGGTAGTCTGCTGATATATCCAGCACACATCTAGGTGGACACGCCCACTTGTGATGTAAGAAGAGGCAGATTTTCAAAACGGCTTGTAACGGCTAATTACACTCACACCTGGTGGTATAATATGGGTCCGTTAAGAAATTAAGATATGATCATGCACTTCAGTTTTATGCTGCTGTTATCGATGGGTTTCCAGAGTGTCACATTTAAAGCAACGGTGCATAATACCACAACTTATCTTTGATACATATCGTTTTATGTTTGTTTGCTCGGGTCTAGGTTCAGGCTTACTATTGCGGTGAAACCAGAGATGACACTCAATTAAGGCGGCAGGTTGAGATAAGGTAATTTAAACAGATTATTTGTATTTATCGTGTGTGTTGTAGCGTCCTTTTTTGAATTCCAAATGTTTTGTATATATGTGCATATATACTCACAGTGTAATAATGTTATGTGTGTGTGTGTATGCATATAACGTTATTACACTGTGCGTGTAATATTCTAACGTGCCACAAGGAGGTGGTAGAGGACTGTTTTTTACCGGGTTGAGTTGAATAATTATTTTGGTAAATATGACCTGCGTACTGAAAGACTAAAGCAAGGAGCAGCATCCTATTAACACATTTGGTAATGAGGAATGAGCACATTAGTATTAACCTCTATTGAAAAGCAATGGAATGTCGTTACTGCACATTCATTCGAAACTCCAAAACAGCATTATAATTGCTCTGGTAATACAAATGCTTCAGTCATGAGAGAGGGGCATGAGAAAATATCAATCATTGTTTTAACTTTTCTAAACTCTAAACTAAAGCAGTCCTTGGTTTTGGTCGAGGCGTGGCCCCCTCACACAGGATAGCTCAATTTGGGGTCTCTAACACACATACCTCTCAGATGGCCATCTTGCCCCAGACAGTTTGAGGTGGCAATAGTTCATGGATCAAGAGTCCATGCACCGCCCGACAGCACCACACTCTGCTACCAGGAGCCCAAACAGGACACAAAGGACTGCACTGTCTGGACTCTCTGGGCCAAAGAACCAACCCCCCCCCCCCCCCCCCCGACACACACACACACACACACACACACACACACACACACACACACACACACACACACACACACACACACACACACACCAGTTGGGAAACCAGTTGGATCGCTCTCACACACACCTAAGGATCTCCACCAAGCCTTTTTTGTGCTTTTCTCTTCTATCACTACATGTCTCTGTTTGATTACTTAAATGGCAATCCCTTGAAAGATGGGGAAAAGCCCCCTCCAAAATGATTCTGAGTTCGAACCATAATGTCCACGTTGCATGGCACCTCCATCTCTGCTTAAGCTTTGCTATAGATTATGCAAGTGAATGGTTTTTGGTTAGTGCTGTTAGATGAGTATCCCCCTGGCATCGACAGAGAGATTTTACATATCCGATGTGTGCTTCGGTTAATGAACTACTTATGCATCCTCGAATTTTATTCTGAATTGGATGTGCAAAAAGAGAGAGTTTGGAGGAACGCATTGATAAACTTTATTGACCATTATTAAAATGCCCTTATCCCTCCCTTCACCGATGCAGGGGTAGCACCATGTGCATGTTTAAGACGGCAAACGACACCAATAAAACGATTAGACAACCAGCCTGAGCAATGGGTGCATTCTGAATGTGTGCTACATTGTTATGGAGACGGCTGCTTCTCAGAGAGACATTGAAGCTCCCGAACTAAACCCTCTACAACAGCCCTGTGTCACAGGGCTGAAGCTGGCCAATGCTCCTCTGTCTGCCAGCGCCCCCCAGATTGACGGTCGGTCAATTGGTCGAACCTGACCTCTGCACGGTGCGTTTGAGAGCGGCACCGTCGCGCCTCAGCCAGGGCCCCGGACTCGGGGTCTGGACGGCAAAGGTCAGCTCGTTTCCAACGGCATCTCCGACTTTTCATAGGGCGACACGGCCCAGTGGCGAAAGGTTAACGCATCGTCCTAGTGGGAAAGTGACAGTGAAAACGCTGTTCTCTTGGCCGTAGTGTGCGTAGAGTAACTGCTACACACTAATGCACAAAAAAGTGTCCCATCATAAGCCTCTCGTTAATAAAAGTATGTGTGTGTTTTTTTGTTCTTGGGGGGGGGGGGGGGGGGGGGGTTCCAGCCATTAAAGGAGAAACGATAGATAATGAGTGTATGGGGAGGGGGTTGCCATAAGTGCAACAAGGAGTTCCTCTTTGAACCATCAAAGCAACCCTTTTGCCAGACAAAGCTGTGTCCCGCGAAGTGTTTTCATAACCCGGCCCTCCTCAATTAATTATCCACGCTACCGCCTGTATGGCCGGCACTGATAGAAGCACACTGGGTATCTTTAGTTTCTTTCATAGTTATGCTACAAAATAGTATGACTGAGATTAGGGACTGACCGAATGTTTCCGTTTTTTTTTGTTGGTTTTCTTGAGATTGAGCTTCACAATTTAAAGTTTAAAGTCATCTGTATTTTACGGTTTTAATTGTTGTCTTAAGGAAAGCACCCTGTAGTTTGCCTGAAGCTAAGGACTGGCTCTGTAAAGGTTCTCCTCAGAATAAGACCACCCTTTAGTTTATCCTATATCGACGCGTCTGTTTTTGTTTGAGTTTTCCTTCGTCAATAGCGCTGTGGTGTTGGTTTTACAGGAGTGCTGCAGCAATGCAACAATGGCAATTAAGTTTCTCCTGCTAAATGCAGAGCAGAGCGCTGGCTACTTCAAACAGGCCATAAGTCATAAAAGGTTGAGGTCTAGTTAGGCCTGTTCTTTGTTTGGGGATGTGGTGCAGGTTCAGGGGTAGGTCAACAGGACCAGGTGCTGCTGGTTCATTTATACCTCTGCTACTCTCCAGCTTGTTACTGAGGTATCACAGGGTTGGGGGCGTTTGAATATTTAACCGTGAGCAGGTCGCAACCGAGGGCTTAAGCGCAAAGTTCAATGGACTTGACGGGAAATTATTTAATATGCAAGTGGTCTCATTAAAACGTTCAAAGCTATACTTTTATATTTGATCAATTAAGACTACAGCTGAGTAATCAACAAACCATAATCAGCCACCATTGTTGATTTGTCTTTTTGCATATTCCATGATTTGAAATTGAAATTGCATGTTGGTATCCACTCAGTTGATTGCTGAATTGTACGTTAAAGTACCCCTCTAGTCTCTCTGTGATTGTGTGCCCACACAACCGGCCATTACATCAATACCCTTTCTCTGATTGGACGGTTGAAACACCCAACTTTGATGTCGAATCAGTGGTTTCATAATTATTCTATGTATTGTTGTTCTCCTTTTAATGCTGTCCATAACCGTTACCATGCCTGTAGCTGATTTAAGCGGTGTCTAAACTGAACTGAGTGATAATTTGTCTGTCTGATCCGGTCCAACCCAGGAACCGCGGAAGAACCTCCCCCGATCTGGGACGGAAGACCCGGGGGAGGCCGACCGATCCGACGGGGCCACGCCATGGCCGGGGGTCTCGGGTCGTCCAGCCCTCCCTTCCATACGCCAACCGGGGGTACGTCCTGCTTTTTGCGGGGGATTATTTATTATCACACTAATTTTTGAACCGCCTTTGTCGTGGTTACGTTTTTTTAACAAAGCAATAGAGGGTAGTGGGATTGGTTGACCAGACGGAAATTTACTGCGTTACAACCCTAATGTCTGCAGCCTGACTGGAAGCGTCGCTCGTTAAGATAGGACTGCTACTTAATAATAAAATATAATAATAATAATGTATCTAACCCTGTATCTGGTTTAAGGGTGGATTCTCATGCTCCCAACAGACAGTGTCGGATCTTTTTGTTATTTAGCCTTCCATGCTTGAAATTGGACCTCCTTCCTTGGAAGACGGCCCTATAAATCACTTTTTACATATTTTGGGTTCCACTTGAAAGCAGAATGACCCTTTTAGATGAATCCATTATTCACTCTGCAATGTCTTTCTCTTCCTGCATGAAATACACACACGGTTCATAAAGTAGCACACTCTATTTAAATTGAAAGCATTAATGTTCACTTAATTGTATCAATAGTGAAGCAGCAGTTAATTAAATAATACAAAAAAATATGTAAAAAAGTTTTGTCAAATACCTAAAACAATAAGAACAGTTGGGCTTGCAATAGAAAGCAATACCTTATGACTTGCAGACATACTGCATAAGGCTTAGAGCCTAAATATACCTATACCACAGACGATGGCTCTGAAAGGCTGAGAATCCTGATATTCTAAAACAAATGTATGCTTCACGTCTTTGAGATACATACCTACATGGTAAATCATACCCAGGTATATTGTGATCTCGGCACAACTGTTCCATTTCTACTTGATTCCACCATCCCGTGTACGTCGTCTGCCTCAGCTGAAACACTCAGAGGGAGATGGACCGTGCTTCCCTTCACCTCCTTCCGGTTTTCTCTCCAGCCAGGACAATGATGGCTGCAAGAGACGGGACTCGCGTCATCCTCCACGGGGTCGATCGCCTGTGAGGAGGGACCCCCATGCAGCCCTGCCTGCCTCACACGCAGGGTTCGAAGGCCGAGGCAGAAGCTTCTCCCCGGACCGGGAGAACTCCTACACCTACCAGCAGCTCCAGCAAAGAAGTAGGTCCTACCTTTTGTGTAGCTTAGTTAGAACTACTGCTCAATGGTATTAACACTGTCAGAGTTAGGTTTCGGTTCCCGTCTTTCCTGCCCACGCTAAGAATGCATGCACTCATGTATTGCACGTTTTGGATAAAAGCATCCATCAAATGTCATTTATTATATACATGTATTGTAAAAAATGGTTGGTTTCTACAACCGACTACACTGTGTGTCGGCCCACTTATCCCTTATAGGGATTAATAATTAATACATTAACTATCCGTATTGTTGTGTGCGATGGAGAATGACTGTGATTGTGTTTTTGCAGGGAAAGAACAAGACAATGGTCACTACTGGACCTCTGGTAAGTTGTCAAAGTTGGAGAAATCCGTTGTAAAATGGATTTGGGATATGTTTGGTATGATAACGAGTTGGAATGTTCATTTTGGAGCAAATAGCGCATATAGACGCATTCTTCAGTTGGCTATTTTTAGCCGATTCTATCAAAACGCTATAAACTTGGAACGATAGGGGGCATGTGTTATGGTAAAAACTAAATCGCTATTTTAAACCTCTTAAAAGGCTAGAAGTAGCCCGACACTTCTTTGGTAGCATAATAAGGGTCTTAACATATAAAAACAAGCATTGATAACTTTGTAAGTGTACAGATTGTTTATTAAAAAGGACATTTTATACAAACAATACCATCAGTAGTTCACCCGTCGACTACTGACTCGATAAGTAGATTGACCAACACAGAGATTGTGACATCCGTCAACAACAGGCAAGCTCTGTGTTCGCCAATCCACTTATCGAGTCTTAAAAACAAGATGGCGTCGTAGAATCGGCTAAAAACAGCCAATTTAAGAATGTGTCTATACAAGCTTTTTTGCCTCCCAACGAACATTCCAACTCGTTCGTTATCCTACAAAACATATCCCAGATCCATTTTACCCTGGATTTCTCATTTAATACACTCATCTTTTAATACAATGTGATGTGAAGGCATCTTAGGTTTCTGAAAAGGGCTTGTACATCAGTTAGCATCATGTTCTGTTGGCGCTTATCCACCATTTTGAGAGGAATCAAGAGAATAGCTGTGGCAGTTTGAAATGCAACAATTGTCTCCCCATCTTGTCAAATCATTTCAAAGAAGTAACTTAACAATGACCAAAAATCATTATGCCAACACAATAATTATGATTCCTATGTTCGCAATATAACAGAGGACATTATGCTGTGACCTTGCGTTTCCAGGGTTACGAACTTCTATGTATTATGTACTACCATGTCGTACAAATATCATCAGGCTCTCAGCAAAAGCAGGTACCTACATTCATACTTATTGGTTCCGGCATGAGCGTTTTTCCCACTCTGCACGCCTGTGTTTCGGCGAGACTGAATGGCTTCATTCATGGATCCTCAGGCCTGTAGGAACGGTGGTGCTGCTGATGAAGCATCTGTTTTGGGAGGTGGGGTGGGGGCCAGGGCGCTGAGGTGTGCTTGGCCCCCCTTTTAAGATGTTAACAAACGCCACACCGAGGTTCAACACTGGGAGAAGGAGAAGCTCTGGTTTTTATTGAGGTGTGTCGCCTTCAGATCCACAGGTTGACCTCGGCGACTAAGTCGTTTGTGCCCTGCCTTAACAGATGGGTTTGAAACCATGTGTGCAGGCCTGTAATTGTACCCATTTTTGTGGGGGTTTTCAGTCTTTTCACAAGCCCTTGAACCAGTGACCTAGGTAGAAACACATGGGCGCAGACGGGTCAGTATGTCTTCGGTTATTGCCGAGCCGATGTCGTGAAGGCTTGCCCTCCCAGGGTTGCGGGCGGAGGCTTCTGAGCACCACACTGAATAGTTTATGTCCTCCATCCCCTTGGAAGATGCAATAAAAAAAAGCGCTACAAAAGAGTTGTCCCTCCCCTCCACCTCCACCCATTCATCTGCAACACTAATTAGGGCCAAACATCAAAGGCCGCTGAACATGGGACCCATCACCATACACACCAAGCTCTGGTTAAAACATCTCTTTGATAGTGGACCACATACCAAAGAACCAACCAACTGGGTACTCTGGAGCTGATGAATAATGCACTTTATTGTCCAGGTGAACAATGTGTATTCATACCAAATGGTTTGTATCACTAAAATAGTGACTTGGCTCAGAGTACCAATGCAGATAGGATGATATTCATTTGTCATTATGTGGTCAGAATGTCTTATTTCTAGAATGTTCTTATATCATATCTAAAGTAGAGGGTGAGTACAGTTTCAAAAACTTCTCCCCCACTGTTCTTAATGGCTGTTTGCAGCTACCGTGGTATTGGAAATATCGTCTTTCTCACTGTAGAAGGATGTTTTGAAATCTTTTGATAACTCTTTCACTGTTTGTTGAGTGCAAGTCATTTTCCCCCCTTCATGATGGTGGTTTTATCTTTCTGAAGTTGAAAAAGTCACAATGAACTGCCAAAAGTTTTTAAACACACCCCATATGGCTGAAATCAAATAAACTGACTTTACAATTGGTGGTGTTCGTTCGGCCCTCACTTGACTTAGCTAGTATGACAGGTAAAGGACCCAGTTTGGCATATTGTAACCACAAACACAGTCCATGCAATGGGAGCTAGCCATCTCTATGACTGAGTGCTAGTAGCGTAACAACCCAGCATGTCCAGGGTTCTACATATGGACCGACTGTATATGCATCGCAGTGTGAGTTCTGAGCAGCTGGCTGAAAATTTCCTCAGTGTATGTGTTGGCTAATCCAGGTTTAAGTGTTTTTTTTATCCATTGTTTAATTGCAAAGTATAGGTTATTTTTTCCTAAAACGTCTATAGAAATATCTGTGTGTGTGTGTTATCTGCTAGACATTTAACACTCAACTTTTGTACACCAATAATCACCTTTTAATGAGAAATATGGGCCTGATTTTAGTTGTTGTGTTGGATGCAGTATCTCCATTTATATTTGATATTGGAGTGCTGTAGTCTTTTGGATTTGGATTTTTTCAATCTGTTTGTATTTTTCTTTTCCGAGTATCCCCTCCGGGATATGAGCATCCCCATTTGAGAACCACTGGTTAAGACCACGACTTGGCAGCAGGCACCGGTCTCTAGCTGTCCAACAGCCCGTAGCATTTTGTCTTCCTTCTGGCCCTGCTGCGCCAAACCAAGTGATTGACAGCTATGGCTCACGCACAAACTCGATTACTGCCGCCTATAATGTTTCCATTATGGCCCCGAAATAAAACAATGCCGGTCAGGAACCTTTGTCAACATTTTCCCCGACGTCCATTTGCTCCGAATTATCTCCACATTTCTGTTGAGCCATTTTGTTTTTCGTCCTGTGTATGTGCTGGCTGTGTTTCCTCAGAAAGGTCCAGAGCCTCATCGAGACACAATTCCAGCGGACCCGACGACACAACATCCCACGGCTCAGCGTTGACCAAGGTGGGTGGCGGGGGGGGACAGACGATAAGCACTACTATAACATGAGCTACTCGGAGGTCGCAAACATGAAACCGGCCTCCATTTTGGTTTAACCGACCGGAAAACTTCTCGTCCTCCGGAGTTGTCCGGCGCTGAATAACACGGTGGGCCTTTAAATCATTGATCTGGAACGCCATTAAAACTCCCCCGAAACACTTCTTGCTCAGTGTGGTGAATACAATTAGCTACAGATGATTGTGTTCTATGTATTGGGTTTTTACTGCCCACCGCAGGACGTTCAGGTGAATTAACAGCACCCGCCCGGCCGTGGTGGTGGGTGATGGTCACATCGGAAGGGGGATTTACCGGGCGTGACGACCAGCGTTTCAGCAGAAGGAAAGGGGAATGGGAGTCACAGGGGAAAGGGGACACGAGCGGTCCATGAAACTAGAAGTGCTTATTGGACTAAAATAACATGCATCGACCCGTTCTGCAGTTTAGATTTAAGCAGTTACACGAGTGCTACTTTGAATGCGTAATGTGCAGAGATGAAAGCAATTTCAATGGGCTTTAAAACTTAAAGTAATTGAACTTTACTTTTCCCCTCCACCAATTATAAATCCTGCTGATTAGCGCACTCGTGTGACCTGAGTGTTCACTGGCCTCCGGGAAACCTTTTGATCAGGGGGTCAGTACCGCGAAACACACTCCCAACGCGCTGCTGTGTGACATATCCCAACACACGGCAAACACAGGAAACCAAACTAAACTCCTCACAGGGCACAACACTCCTCACAACATTCGCCCTGCACTTTGAAATCGGAGCCAGTTTTCTAAACCCTGTGACCTGAGCTCTAACCCCTCGACCTTTGACCTCGCCAGGAGAGCGTCCCCGTGTCCGTGGTGGGTCCGCCGGAGGTTCCTCCGTCCGCCAGCCCTGAGCCGAGCCCCGCCCCCACGGAGGATCTGAAGGCCCGCCGGGCCCAGGCCATCACCAACAAGGCTCTGGAGATCGAGGAGGTAAGGGTGTTCGCTCGGTGAAAGGCCTGCTGAATCGAGTTTGGGAGTGTGAGAGAGTGGTGGCTTTTTCACGGCACGAAGGGCATGATGAGGTTTCATTACATTCAACCTTTTACTTCTGAATCTCAATGGTCGCCTGAACATGGTGCCACCGGTTTGTACTTCTTACGCGCTGTGCGAGGAATCGTTTTGCTGCTATTATTATTATCATTATTGCTAAAGAACGTTCCTGTATTCAATTGAATGCATCAGTACTACAGACTGAAGTAGTCATTATTATAATGATTCCAAATACTTTCCTTTCCCAACCTTTGACACGTTATGGTACACAAATCAGAAAAGCGACAACACGTGATGTGACGCTAAATCTGCCAGTAGCGAGTTTATCCTCAACAACCCCTGCCTTTCACATGGTTGCCTCAAAACCAATGAAAGCAGTCACTGGCAGCCTGCTCCCTCATGCAAACTCCTAATTTGGGCGGTGGAATCGTTGCCGTGGAGAGGGCGGATGAGTCGGCAGAACGCTCTTAATTAACCACAGGTTGCGATTCCCTCCTCGCGGCGGTGCTATTATATTGTGTGACGACCCCTACCGCTGCAGCGCGGCCCGCTACAGTACCACTTATCTCTTCCCGTTAAAAGCGGGGCAGAATCGGCCCCGCGGGGCCCAGGAGGGGCCACCCAACGAGGGCCTACGTCTCTTGGCACCAGCGTGCGATATGCTCAGTGTGCTGTTCCCCGACCAGAATACAGTTGTGGTGTGGCGAGGGCCACACCGCACACACGCACGCGCACACGCACACACACTGATCCATCACATCCCTGGAAGGCAGCCTTGCGTCGAGAGAGGTTTAGTGGCGTATTGCTAGAGTGAGAGATGGACAGACGTCTGCATCACATGTCCGCTTTCGGATGCATCTTTTTTTCTTTTCTTTTTGGAACGGAAACACAACCTCAAATACAAAGCATTGACCCAGAGCAACCCATGGGGCTATTGGAGGGCGATGTGAAAATCAGAATATGAATGTCTTCTCCTAACAGTGGGAACGTATACGTATTGAAGGGCTGCAATCACACTGAGAGGCCTGATTCGTATCAGCGGGGAGAAGGATGGTTCAGGTTGACCGGCAGAAGGGAAACTCGATACCTGAACCAGGCGAATCAGGCCGGAGGAAGTGAACGTACGCAGAAGGAGAAGCACACCGAAACACAAAAGCAAGCTGATTACGCTATTGCAGAGGCTGTGGCTATCCCAGCCCTGGCTAAGTGCCTGGTAGTGATTTACAGAGTCCATTCATTATTTCAATCAGCGCAAATGAAACAGATCCATTTTAGCTATTAGTCCGCTCTCCGTCGAGAGGTCCGGTTTGCAGCTTGAGTGATTAAAATGGCTCTTTTAATATCCCCTAATGTGTACCAGCCGTTCACTCATTACCCCACTTCCCTTGTTAGGCCGGACCCCTGCCTGCATAGCCACTCATTTGAGCAGAACTCAAGTTTGTGTGTGTGTGTGTAATCTTTATCGGACCCTCCCCTCCTTGCTCCACTACATATCCCAGCTCACAAACACACATCTCTTGTCTGTTCCCCCGTTATTTAGTAAGTCCACAAACATCCGTTCTGGGTGGTTGCCCACTCATGGACCCCCAGTGTTGCTGTATCTCTGGGGCTTCAGGCCCGTGTGTGTGGCCCCCCTCTATCAGTCCCGGGATCAGCCTATGGATCAGCAGTCACATGGGGCGAAACCTACACACACACACACACACACACACACACACACACACACACACACACACACACACACACACACACACACACACACACACACACACACACACACACACACACACACACACACACACACACACACACACACTGTAATGGCAAATTACAATATACGTAGTCTAATTGCGTGTAGTGGACATTTAAATTCCACACACACACACACAAGAGGACACACACACAGTCACACAGGGACTCGCATACACCAAGCCCCAATGCATTCTTCCTGTTTTTGTTTTTCTTCTGTTTTTTAACTGACACGGGAGTGGTATTCACCAAACCCTAGGGCTGCAAGGCCCCTCTCCCCTGCTGACTTCAAAGAATAAATAAACGGTTTATGGGCACATAAGGTGAAAATGTAATCAATGTCGCTGCCAACGGTGGATTGAGAAAGGCTACAGAGACTTTGTTTTGAAAGATGGCAAACACAATCAGCGCTACGTGCTTCAGTGTGTGTGGGCATGTTTGTCGGCTTGCGTTGTGTGCGTGTGCGTGGTTGGGTAGCGGTATGCACACGGCATACTTTAGTCTCGTTTATCCCCTCGCAATCGGTTACAGATTCCCCTCGCGCTACACTCATCCTCCGTCCAAACAAAACGTTCCAACTCTCAGTGGACGCAGCAGGGAAAGTCACACTTCTTCCACTGCACCTCGTTACTCGGACTCGAACTGGGAAAAGGGTCCCAGTCAAATCGCTCATAGTCGCTGGAACAAACCCGACCCCCGGGCTCGCTCGGCCACACGGGTCATGAGCTGCCACGCGGTCGCCGCCGCCGCCGCAACGCTGTCATTATGTGTGAGGTCACGGACGCGCTCGGCAGCATCTCCAGACGTTGGAGGAGATGGCGCAGCCCAAACATCTTCCGCGTGTTGCTTTGCTTTTGTTTTGTTTCTCCGATGTCCCGCCTTCTCCCGGGCTTGGGGAGAAACAGCAAGGCGTTGCCGGTCGTTTTTGGTTTTGTTTTGTTTTAGTTGACCTGTGAATCACTTTTGCAGGTATTTGTGAGACCAATGTTCGTCTTTTTCTTTTTCTTTGTTTTCTTAGAAAAAAATGAGAATGATTTGCATCAGTTTTGGTTGGCTGCTTGTCGGAAAAATCAAGCAAAAGCACAAGGTCAATGTAGGCTTTTATCCTGCGATTTCCATTGGCAATTATTAGTGACAGTCAGACTGAATGGTAAATACAGAAATAGTTACGCAAGAAAATTTGAATCCCCTTTATCAGGTGCAATACTGTGATATAAACTCCAGACAAAGACAACCATTTCACCAGCGGTGCTGGATGCCTCAGACTGGCTCAGAGGAGGCCGAGTGTTGCATCCTTACTCACTTAAACAGGTTTCACGGTTTTTCCCGTTTCGTTTTGAGTTTCATCCCAGGAGCCGTGACATGGGATACATAAATGCGTCTCTTTGTCTGTCTCGACCGGCGCACTTCTGTCTCCTCCTGACTGACGCGCTGCGGAATGTGCCTTTCAGGTGATTCAGGGATGCGGGAGGGAACAGATAGGTGTGTGCATGTGTGTGTGTGTGTCAGACAGATCAACATGCTGGAGCTGGTTCATCCGGGGTGCCATCAGGGTTGCAGGGTTGGGTGGGGGAGTCGGAGGGGAGAGGGGGGAGAGAGGAGGAAGGGGGAGAGAGGAGGAAGGGGGAGAGAAGGTCTAGGATGGGAATTCAAGAGAGCTTCAGACTTCCAAGGAGGCCAGAGGGACCACGTCTCTCTCTCGCCCTCTCTCTTTTACTTTCTCTGACATTTAATTGGCAGGTAGAGCAGTGAAATTTAGACCAACTCACCACCCCCCCCCCCCCCCCCCCCCCCTTTGGGAGAGCATGGAAGGCTGTAGTGTTTTTATTCCGATTCTCATCTACCTGTGTCTAGTCCTTGAATCTGCACAGCTGTAGACAGAGAATGTCAGCGGGTTTGAACGGTTTTACGGTTTCTATTATAGTTAATTTCCTTAACATTTTGGGGTGTTCTTCGATTTGGTTTTTAGACACTTGGCAGTGATTTTCATCAAAGGCGTCTTACAGTGATTTTGTTGTCGAGACATGCCAATGAACCGGTAGGCGATGGGCGCCTCGTTCCAGGAGCCCTCAGCTACACACACTGGGGTTTGAACTCAGAACCTTTCAATTGGGAGTCCAACGTTGATTCTTGAGTCTTCCCGGCAGTGAAACAAACCACACAATATCAATGACTGTACTTTTAATATAACACTGTCATACCCACGTACTCCATTTCCCGGCGTAAGCAAACCCAGAGGCCGTCAGTGAACTTGAAACCAGTGCACATAATAAGGAGTTAGGCCTGGGTCCGGAGGTAGATGCACGCAGGTCACCTCCTCTACCCATGTAGTCATCGACTTTACCGTCCTCCTGACGGGAATGAGGCCGGGCCGTGGTTAACCTCAGCTCCCTGTGTGACCCTGGCAGCGCCCGCAGTGGACCAGTCCTCTGTCTGCTGTTGGTCCCTCTCGCACTCAGGGTCCGACAGATCCTGAACCTTGTGTGTGTATTTCTTTCTGTGTGTTTTCTGTCTGCTTTTTGAGACTTGTCTTTAGTGGATGGGAATTGTTGGTTGAGCTTAAATGATTCAGCTCTGATCAGTATATATAAATGAATTACTTGCAAGCGTTTATTTAGAATGTATTCAGGTTTGCTTGTATTGTAGTCCCAGCGAAAGAAATGTCACCTGGTTATTTATAGTGGGAATACTATCGCCTAGTCATTGAATCCATAATTATAGGTCATAATGTTATATGGTTAGCTTTGACATGTCAAAGAGGATACAAGTGAAGAAATATTGAGTCCTTCAATTGCAACAAATATATGACCATTTGTTTTTTAGTTGGCAAAAAAAATGTCTTTCCTCCTTTTAGCAATTATTCATTGGGCGACACTTGCCTATTACTACTATTATGTAAGTCAATACACATTATCCCAAGCTACTACAACTGCCACTTACAGTAAACATCATCCTTGCCGATGCATGTCATCATTGAGCAGGTTGGGGCTTAAGAACCCGATGCACTTAAAACCAAACCGCTAGTGACGCAGTCACACCACGTGATTGTGAGCATCTCGTCGCAACGTGACTTGCGTCATCAGACAAACTGCCCACACGTCGTAGTCAGTTGAACAGCACTTCGAGCACGCCGATTTTGTTGTTAATGGTGAGTACTTTATTTACAGCGCATATCGGGGCCTTTGGGGGTTTGCGCTCGGACGTGCGCTGTGGTCATTGGGGTTTGAACCCAGAACCTTTTTGGGCTGTGCGTCAAACACCCCTGCCACACAAAGTCTTTAAGTCTGGCCTCAGCCACGGTACAGGTGACCTCTTCAGGACCCCGCCCTCCCAGACGGCTCCCTGGCTCTGAGGCCTCCTGATTGGGCGGTGTGAAAGCCAGGCCTGACCCTAGCCTCTAGCGAGCATCAAATGCAGGGCTGGAGCATACCCCCCCTGTGCTCCCTGCAGGTGAAAAAGGTTTAGTGGTCTGGCACCTGGGCCGATAATACAGAGGTTAACAGCCACTTTGTTCAGGCAGTAAAAGGGGGGGGGGAAGAAAGAAAGAGACCCCGAAGCATTGAGCAGGACCTGGGCTCTGGGTGTAACGTCGCGTGGGAGAACACGGCGGCGAACACACCACTCTGACACCTCCTCAGCCTCGCTCTCGCCGCTGTGCACGGCCACACGCTCGGACACGCAACCGCAACCCGCACATACACACCGACGCGTTCAAACACCTGTTTGGTTGAACCGCCTCCTCGCCGGGAATGGGTTCGCTAAGTTCACAGAGGAGGCGTTTGGAATGGAGAGCAGGCATCTGGAGAGGTGTGTTCACAGCTTGTGGAACGCATCGTTCCCATGTTCACACGCACACACAAATACACTTGTACACATGCACGCGCACAAACACACACACACACACATATACACACATACATGCACACACACTCACAATCACGCTCACACACACAGGGTGTTCTTAGATTATGGTCTGAAAGGGACTTGTGTTTTTTATTTATTCAGATTGTCAGTCACTGTTGTATGGAGGTATCCTTTGGTTACTTTGTGTGCCTTAAAAAAGACCCGGCAATGTTAATGATATTGGATTCAGAGAATATGTATAAAATTAGTACAGACATACATTTGTATTTATTCAGGCAGTATTACTGTATCATCAATAACACTGCATCAGTTCCATGGTTGTGATACGTCCCTCCCTGCGTCCGGCCCACAGCTCTACGAGCGGGAGTGCCGGACGTTCGGCACGGTGGTGAAGCTGCTGGTGGAGAAGAGGCCCAGCCTGGAGGAGGCCCTCCAGGCCCCGTTCAGGGCCAACCTCCTGGAGCTCAAGCAGCGCTATCTGGACGACCTCAGGCACTTCATCAAGGAGCTGGACCAGCTGAGCAGTGGCGGTAGGGCCGCGGGGTCGCCCGCACCTCCGCAGATCACCGCCTGAGGACCGTCGTGTGCTCCCACAAACATACACACCGTGTGCATTCCGTGTGTGTCAGGTCAAGAGTAAGGCGGGGAGTGTGGAGGGGAATACAGACTGATATTTGGTGCCATTTTCTATTGTTATGTGCATAGATAATAAGTAAGCGGCACAAAAAAAATCTTGTTCTTGGGTGAAGCAAACCAAACAGTTTTATTTTTATGCCAATGTACATTCCTATTTGTATGTTATTCTATAACTTCTGTAGCATACAGATGAAGTGACCCTGACTTTCTGCCATGGCGAATATTGTTCACATTGCCTAAATTAAAATTGTATATTATAACAGAACAGGCAAGAATCTAAGATGTAGCTCATATAGCTCCTATATATATATATATATATATATATATATAGGGGCTATTTGATGCAACTTTGTTAAAGCAATTGATGTCATTAATGATAATAAATTTGTGTAACATTTATTTGTATGTTTTCTTTAATCTTTCAGACATTCGATTGATGGGAAACCGTGGTTGAAGTCATGATATATATAGTTTTATTACAATTATTAATCTTCGCCTTATATTCCAGTTTGTACATTTGTACAGATTACATTGATTTGTTTACAATACAAATGACCCTTAAATAGACCCCACAGCCAGGCTCTAATATTACATACAAAGTTTTTCTGGGGGGAAAGATACACAAGCCTTTACAGAAGCAACACATTAGGAGCATGGGCCATATTTATTTATGTATTGAACACGTAAAAATAGCAATGGGCCAGCTGTTTCATAATTTTGCCTTTCGACTACAAAACAGGTCTTCAAACATGAGGGGGGGGGATATAAAAAATAGCCATTTTGTTTATTACCTCTACAATATTTACATTCATATCTGTAATGTTAAATAACAATCTCGACTGACCTCTAAGTTATGCCTCATAAATATGTATGGCTCTGAATTACCTTGACCCGGATGACTAGTTTTGGTAATGCTTCGAAAGGAAACTTGCTTGAAAGAAACGTGGATGTTCACCATTTGCTTTTTATACAACGGATCAATAATGTGAGTGCTGTTCATTAACGTAGCAGTAACTGGGTCAAAAAGTAACGAGGCAGTTTAGGCAAATTCATCAGTGGCAACGATAGATGGCGGAAAGTGGCAGAGAACTCCCTCAAACGAGAAGCATTAACGACAAGTCTATGAAATGATGCAGTTCTTGCCCTTGTGTCCCTTTTTTCTGGATTTAGTCCTTGGGCCGTAGGGCGGGGAGGGCATGCTGGCCACCGGGCTGGGCAGGTCATCGGTGTAATAATGTCTTAGGGGCCGGGGCTGGGGAATAGGTTGACCCAGGAAGAAGCCCTCTTCCTCGGAATCAGAGGAGGAAGAGGAGCAGGTGGAGCACCAGTCGTCGTCCTCGTTGCACATCCCCAAGAACCTCTCCATCGCTGGGCCCTTCGCCAGGCCGTAGTCTGACCTCGCCAGGGGACTGGGGCGTCCATTGGGGGGCAGGCCGTACAGGTCCTGGCTGCCCCTCTGTGCGGGGGTGCCACGGCCTTTGTGGTCCTCTCTGTAGTACACCAGGGCCCTCTCCTTGGGCACCAGGTTCAGCGCGTTGTCGGAGCGGGACTTCCGGCTGCGGCGTCTCCTGTGGTGGCTGTGGTGGTGGCGGCCCGACTGGGCGTCCTGCTCCTGCCCGTCAAAGTTGTACACCCTGCGCCGGGTCCGTTCGCTCATGGGAGGCGGGCGGACCTGCAGCTCGTAGGGGCTGTTGTCCACCACGTCGTCGGAGAACTTGACCTGCTGCTGCCGGCTCTGGGAGCGGGCCCTCCTGAGGGCCGGCAGCTGAGGGAGCTGGGCCCGTTCCTCTGCCAGCGGGACCTCTACCTCCTCTTCCTCCTCCGCCGGGCTGTGGTCCTCTGCCTCGTCCTGCTCGGACGCGAGGCTCTTCAGGGAGGCGGCGCTCCTGTGGAGCATGGACGAGTTCATGGTCCCCATGTTGCTGGATTTGTCGCAGTCTTCCGTCTCCAGCTCTGTGAAGGTGTACACCAAGGGCCCGTCCTTGCCGTCGCAATCCACCGAGGCCCCTAAGAGAAAGGGAAGGAAGGAAGGAAGGAAGAGAATTAAAGCATGGTCACTTTATGGATTTTGTTCGAAAGAGTATCGATTGTTATTGGTTATTAGTAACTTCTGCTCACCGGTGATGTTGGAAAGAGCCAACGAGTCCATGGAGTCCCTCACACTCTGATCCGTCTTCTTCAGCTCATCGGTGATACACTCCAGGGAGTCGTCATACCACTGCTGCTCCTCCTCCTGGTAGCCTCCTCCGGCTCCATGATCCAGGTCCAGCTCCTGGATCTTCCGGCTACTGGCCGGGCCCGGATGGCTCCCATAGGCCGAATCCCCTAGCCCGTCCTGCGACTGGGCCCAGTACATGTCTGGCTGGTACTTCTTACTAGCTAGACTCTGACTTCCCCTTCCTCCACCACCACCACCACCACCACCACCTCCACCACCGCTGCTTCCCCCCGCCTGAGAGGACCCCTGCTTGGTCTTGACGTCGGCCTCGCTTATCCACACGTCGGCGTTTGGCCGGGCCTCGGGGTCCGCCTGCTGGAAGACCCCCTGCTCACCGAACTTGAGCAACAGCTGGGTCATGTAGTCCTCGTGCTCCGCCCACTCCTCCTCCCGGTCCTCGGGGCCCTCAGCCTCCTCGCCGGGGCCCCTCCAGAAGGGCTCGTCCGAGAGGCTCATGTGGGCCAGCTTGGTCAGGGTGTCGTCGGCGTTGCCGCTCAGGCCCGGGAACTTGTAGTTGACGGAGGGGGAGAAGAGCAGCGACTGGCGGCACTGGTCGGCCGAGCGGCTGCTCTTGCCCATGCGCACGCTGCGGCGGGACTCCCGGGAGCGGGCCGACTGGAAGGCGGAGTCGGAGGAGTCGGAGGCGTGCACGTCCTCGCCCAGGCTGCAGGCCTTGGAGCAGTAGATCTGGCCCTGGCGCGGCAGGAAGGGGCAGCCCAGGAGGGAGCTCTTGCACTGGGCGCAGCTGAAGCAGGACTCGGTGGCGTGCCAGTGGAGCCCGTCGTATGTCATTTGAGCGTGATCCACACCTGGAATAATTAAAAGGCTTATTAGCAGGGTTTTGGCCAACATCCATAACCTGTGGGGTCTTTATGGGTCCTTCGGGCTGTATTTTTTACGATTTTTTATTGTTTTAGTAATGGTTAAAAATGTATGTTTGTTTTGGGAAATAATAAGGGCACATCTGGCACCTGTCTGAAACATTGGTTTTTTAACTAATGAATTCCTATCTATGAGCTCATGAGCATATGTACCAGGGTCGAGTTACAGCAGGAGAACCTAACCGAACGCCATTAGCGCCGCCTTACCGATGTGCTCTCCGCACGCCTCGCAGTACTCGGCGTAGAGCGACTCGAAGCACCCGCAGCAGTACGGCCCGCCGTCCTTCATGATGTACCGCTGGCCGCCGAGGATCGTCTCGCATTCGAAGCACGCAAAGTGCTTCATGTGCCAGTGGCGACCCTCCGCCTCGGTGCACTCGTCGGCGAAGATGATCTGGAGAAGGGACACACACACACACTCGATGAGATGAAGAAGACCCTCCTCGATTCTTGGGAGGCAGGGTGGTCTAGTTGGGGGCAGGATAGTCCATCGGGTACTAGGGTGTCAGACTCCCAGCTGAAAGGTTTCGGCATTCAAACCCATGTCCGATATCCAGTCCTACTAGTGTATCTATAGGCATCCTTGGGCAAGATGCAAACCCCACTCGGCTTATTAATGGCCTGTATTTTCTTTAGAATGCGTACGTCCCAGCAAGATTATGAGCCACATTTGGGTCTCCCAAATGTGCCGCACCGGGCCCCGCCCTCGACACAAACACCGCCGTCTCTCCGCCGTTAACGGTCTCGCCGCACTGTAATATAAATATATACATTCATATTTGGGTCTCCCAAACGTGCCTCACAATCTTGCTGGGACGTACACATTTTACGTCTCCGCAAGATTGCGGGAGACCCAAATGTGCCTCACAATCTTGCTGGCACGTACGCATTGTAAAGGAAATACAGGCGATTAATAAGCAGACAGGGTTTTGTTTCACAAAGGCAGTAAAACAAACTATTGAATCATTCCTTTGCTCAGTGCTACACAGTGCCCCTCAGCCTTTCTCCCCCCCCCCCCCTCTGGTGCTCACCTCATCGCAGGCAGAGCAGCGGGGCTTGAGCAGCTCAGCGTGGTGCCTTCCGCAGTGGACCTTGCCGTCCTGGTAGAAGTAGATGAGGTCCACCAGCAGCTCGCTGCACGTGGAGCAGGAGAAGCAGGCCGGGTGCCAGCACGGTGCCGCACCGGGCCCCGCCCTCGATGCAAACACCGCCATCTCTCCGCCGTTGACGGTCTCGCCGCACTGTAATATAAATATATACATTAATATACAAACAAACATGTCACGCCTGTGATTCATTACCAACACGTTGATTTACAAACACTCCCCGTCAGAACGCGAGAAGACGGAGTTTGATTAATGTTGGCCTAGCGTGGAGGCCTGGGTTTGTGTTTGTAACACCATCTGGTTACACAACGACCATGGATATATACATTAAGGCTCATGCTATGCCCTTCTGCTTATGTAATGCACCGCCTGCACAGCCTGCAGGAACTGGGATCATATGGCCACACAGTCTTTACACACCTTGTTGACACAGGGGGATAAATCAGAGGTCCTTCTGTGTGTGTGTGTGTGTGTTAGTGTGTGCGTGTGCATGCGTCTGGGACCGTTTCAGTGTACAGTACAGGACAACTGTTGACAAGATGAATTATGGCCGCGGGGGTATTCATAACAGCAGTCCCATTCTGACTGGTGTGTTTTCTTCGCTGCTTGCTCTATACGGGCCAAGCAGGGACACTTTTTCCAGTTGAATTCAGTAATTTCACACAAGCTGTCAAACATAGAAGACCGCAAGGAAACTTTTCCTCCTGGTGTAGAGAGAGGACATAGGTTCATAGGGGGGCACCTCCATCAGACTGTTTGACAAAATATACCAGTCATATATAGCCGAATAATCTCCTTCAGGTGGCAATACAAACAGCGTAGTGACTTGTGTAGTGGCGAATATATGCACAGAATGAGGTGTAGAATCGGTCCCTTGCACTTTAACTGGCCCTTTTAGGTCTTTGAGTTGGAAACTTAACTTGCCAAATACCTAAACCCTCAAACTCATATGTTATTGCCATGGCTGCATATTTTGTGACCTCTGACCTTCAAAGGTCCTAAACCTTCCTTTTTGCTCAATGAGCGTGCACCGCTGCCCGAGTGTTTAAAGAAGGTATCAAACGGTCTGACCCCATGCAGTACCGTCCTGTGAACCACCCAGCGAGCGCTGTGTGTGTGACAGGGCGGGCGGCCGGTAGAACGTACATGCTCGCAGACGCTGTGCTGAAGGCTGCGAGGAAGCAGCTTGAGGGTTCCTCTCCCCAGCGCCTCCTTCTTCCTCTGACCGCTGAACATGAGCAGCTCCTTCTTCTCCTCCTCGCTGAGGGAGTGACAGTACCGCACCTGGGGAGCAAAAGGACATGAGACGTTGGCTGGCTTGTTTGGTGTGGCGCCGAAATAGTACAGTGTGGAAAAGGTAGTGATGTTCAGTACTTGTTTTAGTTTTTTTGTTGTTGTTGGCATAGTGATATAGCCAATGATGGTAACATTTGTATTATTATTGGGAGTATTATGATTTTTATGAGACAAGGCAGTGAGGGTGAAACATTTGTGTGGTCTCTCGTGAAATTTGCATAACAAAATAGTATATTGTTGGAATTTTTGAGAACCTTCACCCATATTTGTAGAGTTGTAAGTGGAATAGCTTTTTAGCGTTATGCATTCTTGATTTTTTTTTTTAGGGGGACTCGTCGCAAATCCAACGGCAGGCCAGTCCTGTCAGGTCCTCAAAAGAGGTTATAAAGTGAGTTAAGTATGAGAAAGGGCCAAGTGGCATACCGGAGCATGCTGAACAAAGGCAATTCATGACCCTCAAATGCCCTTCCTAACCTCCTCCCTGAAGCACACACACACACACACACACACACACACACACACACACACACACACACACACACACAATCTCCCATTGAGAACCTAGTCTTTTACAACAGCTCCTCCCCCCCCCTTTTTTTTGATGTCCCTCAAAAAAATATCTGAAATCCTGAGAGAGAAGCGGGGGGAAAGCAGGCGTTTACACAAACAAGAGGCTGTGTTTAGAGTGGAATCACGGAGACAAGGGCAAACACAGACGAGAGCCATGTGGTGCACTGCCTGTGGTGCCACAGGGGTGGTGGTGGTGGTGGTGGCGGTGGCATCACATAAAGCCTCCTTCAACCAGCAAAGCCCTCTCTCTCCCACTGCGACTGCCTCGTAAAAACCCCAGTGCTATGACAGGAATCTGGTTGGCAGGGGCTCCCGGCAAACATCATAAAATCTTCCAGTAAGGACTCGCATTGTGCCCACACCGCACTACAAAGGGACATGATTGTGAAACAGAGAAATTCCATCCCCCCCGCACGACCCTCAGTGTGATGGTTCAACGGATGCCAAGTCGCTCACATGGGCGCCGGTGGGCTTCGATATGCGGGTCGGTGTGTGGGTTTTCGGGCTGGCGGCAGACGGCAGACATGCTGCAGTACTCATCGCTTTGCAGTCAAAATGGAGGGGTCGGAGGAGAGATATGAGCCTCTTTCGCACAATTCCTATTAAGTTACTGGGATAACCTTTCAGGCATCAGTCAATTTTCACTATTCATGCAGCTACGTTCTGGAACATTTCCCTCTTGCGCCAGGAATACATGGACCGGGGGACGTTCCAGCAGATGGCAGTAATGCAAGACTTATGATTAAGATTTACACAGAATATCGATCCCTGTTCTCAGTCAAGAATGACCCCATGCAGGAAGTGTTCCTGTGCATTGCAGGGAAAGACTGCATACGTGAAAGGGGCTTTGGAATGGGGGTATGGTGGGGAAATGAGTCTTAGCCTTGCAGTCCCCTCACACTAACCAGTAACCATATGTTTTATTGAGGATGCCTGCTGGGATAGCAATTTATGATACTTGAATTTTATGCATACACATACAATTGGGGATTGTCGCACCCAGACAGACCGACGCACACACACACACACACACACACACACACACACAATTACTTCTGCTAGTTAATCCTGTATTTTTTTGTTATACGCAATCAACTGGTGTATATTTTATCACACGTCCCCTATAGTGATATTTTCTTTATGTGAACACAGGCGTACAGAAACAATATAAACCACCCATGGGTTGTTTCCTACCTCATTATCGTGTGGGGGAAGCTGGTAGAGAAGCTGTTTAATTCTCAACTTCTCTCCTGGACTGTTGACGTAGGGAACCTTGTCCTCAGGCAGACAGGAGAAGTATAGCTGCACCTGGATAAGACAGAGGGGAATACAGAGGTTATAAAACCGATCACTCTTTGACACTATCCGATTTCACAATCAAAAGCCCATCAATAATTGCGCTCTCCCAATCTAGCAGCAAGGGCTCTTGTGTTTTCTTTTCCATATTCAGAAATGGACGCTATCGTGGGAGAGAAAGAACAACAGCGTGTGCGTTGACTAATAACTGTCAAAAAGTGAGTTTGGTTACGTTTATTGAGCGTGGCACCAACACTGTCAGACTTAGATTTTTCTTCTGGAATGAATGGTGCTCACAGTGGATGCAGTCTGGGTGCTCCTTTAAGAAACATATACGGCCTCTACTTTCTACTAGGTAGGCTATTATATGCATGCACAGTATGCATATGTTTCCCAAATGGTTTTTACTGCTTAGCCGCCAGACAAATGAGTCTCACAGGTACAGCAGATGATTTGTCCAGGGTCCCCGACAACAGTCGAGTACAGTCGAGACGTGAACGGAAGTGACTCCACTTTCACAAAAAGCTCCCTTTCCTTCTAGCAGGTTTATTTGGGTTTCTAAAGTTGACCACGGTTATCATAACAATATTTAACACGACGACGAGACAGTAATGTATTAACCTGGGGTCCACACTCATGGGTAAATCCAAACTTGGAAAAGTTTTCGGATGACTAGTAGGTTAATTTGCGCCCAGGCTCGTCTAGTCCGTGTCTATTCATCATGTATATTGGACCGGGCCGGTGGAATCCTAGTGATTGAGCTTCCCTAGATGAGCTGTTGGCTCATTGGCTGTACTTGAAGCAGACATTATTCGCCCATTACTCAGACCCTCTCACTGGGAACTGTCATAACTAAATGAGTTATTCTCCTTTGATCCAACTTTGAAAGCCAGCAGGATGAAATCAGTATGAATCAACAAAATGGTGTGTAATTCATCCCAGAGGAGCAGAGAAGGCTTTGTGTGAGGGAGGAGGATGTGTTATGTACTACTACCTCTCTATACGGAGAGCACAAAGCTGGCTGTCCCCGTAGTGTCTCAGTGGCACTTTGACCCTGGAGTATCGGGGGTGGAAGGGGGAGCCGGCCACTGAGGGGGCTATCCTTTACGAGGGTAGGGCAGGGGGGGGGGGGGGGGGGGATCATTACAGCCCGTCAGATAAAGAGGTTGGATGTGTTCCATGGCGGACCCCCTGCTGCTAGTGCTGTCTAGTGGGGGGTGGGCGTTGGTGGTGGTTGAGGGACAACAGCAATTTAGCTTGACAATCGGCTCAGAGTTTACCCCACCCACCATAAATTATGCACGTTTTCATGCTGCTATTACCCCCTCATCCAGCCTGGCTACGGGGGTGGGTTGTCATCACACCCGCTCCTCCAACTTGATGATCACCTTTAATGCACAGGGGCCATTGAGCCCTGCAATGGCTGCAGTAAAGGCATTACAGTTTAGACCCACACAAAAGGCTTGCGTATTTGGTCCCAGTGTTTTCTCTCTGTTATTCGACCACCACCGACCCCTAACCCCTCCCGCATATACCCCCTCAACCATCACCCCCCCCCCCCTTTATTTGCCTCCTCATCCCCATCATTACTTTCATGTATGTTTACAAAAAAAAAAAGGAAAAAGTGGCGGTTGAGTATGGAAAGAGAGAGTGAGAGGAGAAAAATAGATTAAACGTGTGGAGAAGGTTCCAGATCACACTGACTGCCCTGCGGACACACACACATCACAGCCCTGCCTGAGTATGTAGGCGAGGAAGGCCCATTAAAAGGCTGCTACCCCCTCTCCCTCTCTCTCTTTCTCTCCCTCTGGCTGATCACCACCACCAGCACTAGGCCTGATCCGCTCGCAAACATCTGCTAACAGATCTCCCATAATGACAACCAGACTGGGCCACACCACAGTTTGTAAATAAAAAATACACACATCCTGCCTGTAAGTGGCTCGCGGGGTAGAGACTGCCAAGTCTGTCTCAAGCAAACAAACCTGGAAGAACAGACCTGATGTCTACGGTTACTATTGTGTCTCCGAGAAGCGGCATATGAACCTAAGAAGAGGCCGTATCTGGGATGTTATTCATGAGTGTGCGGAACGTCAGCCTTAAACTGGGCCAGGGAACTGGGCTACGGAGACTGAGATCAGGGGACTGAATCAAGGTCAGAGCTGTTTATAATTCTCTTTTGGGAGTGTTCACCAGTCTCCCATCACTGGAGGCTTCTGGGAGAAAAGGGAAACGTGCGTGTGAACGCTGCCGAATGACGTGACAAAAGGGCAACAAAAAAAAAGTCTGGAACACTGTGTACTCTTTCGGTATCTCAATACTGTGTCATTCCCTCAGAAGGGTGAGCAGACTTAAAGTTCTCCCGACTTGCTGACGCCAACACTCCCTGAGCCTCCTCTTGATACCCAGGGCTGAACAATGTGGTTTTGATATCCTCTTGAACTCGGTCACGCTCACCTGTTCAGGCCTGAGTCCGGGCGGCACCCAGGCGTACTCCTCCAGGGCGCAGCCGGAGTCGTCATCGGAGGTGGAGCTGCGCTGGAAGCCGAAGGTCAGCTTGCTGACTTTCTGCTCCATCACCAGGTCTCGTTGGCGGGCTCCGCCCTGGTAGGTCACCCCTGCCGCCAGCGCTGAGCTCTCTGAGTTCATCAGACGCTCCTTTCACTGGTGGGGAAGGAAACGAGGAGGAGGAAGGAAGGGGAAATTGGACGTTAGATGGATGACAGAGGTCTCAATGATGATGAACAATGAACTGTTGGGAGAACAGGGAATCCAAGAAGGAGAAAAGTGATCACAGATACAATAGAGCAATGGATGGAGAACCGGAGAGACAGAAAGCAGAACAAATGTAAAGGAGGAAGGATTGAAATAGAGATAGGACCGCAGCATGACGAGTCTTGGTGACGTCAACCCGGTTGATGTCAGCGTCCTAATCTGTTCGTTTGCTATTTTCTTTCCCAGGCACGTTTTTACAACCGGCTCTCGCTACCACCACCTTGATTCATGTGGGCTCGAAAACCAGCTCCCAGAAGGAGCCATTACAACATATGAGCAAGCCTTACTTAATCCTCCTCTGCTGATGAATCTCCTATATAAAAGGCCTCCTCATCAAGGGAACCATACCCTACCATTTCCACAATGGTAGAATGTCACTGATTTAATTGTTTCCCACTTGCGGCTTTTGGGCCATTTCGAAGTCATTAAGAAATTCCCAAAGCCGCGAGAGGTGGCATTCTGGCTCGTTTAAGCAAAGAATAAAACGGATAAATTGGAAACTACCGCAAATGCAGAAACGAACACCAATTAACACTCATGGATAACGATGCGTTTACTGCACATTCCTTGCCAACGCTGGTTTCCACCTGGACACGAGACACTGGCACACTTCAACTAGGCACCAGCATGCATCCCAAAGGAGCATATTATTTCGATTTTCTTTCTCCCACTGCCCTGCCAGGCAGGGCTGGATCCCAGGAGAGGCCCACAGGCACATGGGCTCTGGTGATGGCTCGATTATTGGAGCTCGAGGTCTGTGAAAACACCAGGCTGGCCTTGGGCAAAAACAGCCTCCCTGTGGCTACGTCTGCCATATGGGGAATGTCCACAAGCTCTTTCTCTCTCTCTATTCACCTCCCCTCTCTCTTTTTCTGGACTGTTTGTTTTCCAACCTGCTGCTGTTAGTGTCTGACCATCCTTTCATCTCTGGGACGGATGGAGCTATGGCAAACAGGTGAAAGAAGGAGAGCGGTAGGGGATGGTCAGACGGATGGACGGATGGAGAGAGAGAAAACGGACAGGCTCGCCTGATTCTCAGCAGGGGTTCAGCAGGGGAATGCAGGGAGGATGGTACTGCAGAGAGATCAAAGGATGGCACAGAGTCCTGTGATCTATGTGTGTCTGACCACACACATTAGCACAAATGCTGAGGATAATGGACATCACAGTGACCCACTGGTGGCAGAAAGAAGGCGGCTTGACTTAAAGATGGATTAGTTATTTACCCATTATTTGCCCAAAGTGACTCCCAGGGAATTCAGATACATGTCATTGAGGAGTGGGTTGGGGTTAGGTGTGGTGGTGGTGGCTGTGAGTCAGCCACTAGACTAGACTAGACTAGACTAGATCTGATAAGTAAAGAGGATTAGAGCTTTTCGGCCTGGGAACAAGGGGGAGCTGATATTTTGATACCCTTTCTGCATTATTATAATCCCACTCAGATTTGCCATGCAGTTTTACATATTCGGATTTTGCCCTTTACATTGCTGGATGAGCCACTGATGCGCTGCTGAGTTCAAGGGTTCAGGCGTAAATCAATTCTCAAATCCCCCCCCCCCCATCAGGTGCCCGTATGAATCACTGCAGGTCCCCCTCCTAACCACTAATGAAATCCTAAATGTATTTCCTGCACCGCCTGAGAGACCCGGCTGCACCGGCCAGGCACGGTGGGGAGAGCAGGCTGAATGTGTGTCCAGTTGTGGCCATCTCTCATGGGTCACCGGGCTCTGACTGAGATCAAATGGGGAGCCTTGAGCCAGAGCCCAACAGCCTGTCTCCTACTCCCCTTGTTGGCTTCGACCCCCTATGGATGCAGGGGAAACAGCTGAGAAAACGCGGACTGCACCGGACTGCAGTCTTTGAAGAACAACAGCGTGGAGATGGTGGTGGTGGTGATAGAAACCCCCCTCTCTAAACATCTCTGCTGTCCCCGTATTGGAATGCCATCCATTTCTACGTCTCTCTGGGAGTGTGCCGGCCCTGTGTCGCACATAAAAAACAGGGGAAGGCCCACGTTTGCGCCGACAGACGTGGATGGACAGGCCTGCAACCGTCCAGCAGACACTAACTGTTAAAATGTCTTTGTGGAAGTCACGTACACAAGACAAAGACCCACTATGAACCCACCAGTCAGCTGTATGTTCCTGTGGTAACCAGTGTTCCCCTTGCTACCGTGAGGAATCTTCCTGACACAGGCATGCACGCCAGGGGATCCTGGTGGAATCAGGGAATGATTAACTGTCCCGCAGGCCCATAGCTACTGCCTTAGCCTACACATACCATGCTTAACACGCCAACCCCGAGCCCGCCCCAAGGACAAGGGAGGCTGCCGTATGCCATGCTAACAACTGGCATATCCACTCGTAAGCCTGCCAACCTTGAGATCCTGACACACGAGAATGATTTACAGCGGTTGTAGGCAGAAGTGGATTCTTCAGTTTTTCTCCCCCCCCAGCTGGTCCAGAACTAATGAATGGCCTTGTGCCACAAAGTATAGAGTCTGGTTGACTCGCGAACGCGTCCCCATTATAACGCCCGCCATGTCGGCAAAACAATGGAGCTTTTGTGCGGGAATACACTAGAAGGCATGTTCCGTCACGAGCACCGCTTCTATCTCCTGTTTAAGTCTTCAAGGCTTTTTTTCTCCTTTCTCTCCAATGACGATGTTGTTGTGTTATCCTAACGTGCGCATCGCAAAGGAACCCAGATAACCTGTCTTCCAGGGCGACAGCAGCAGGGCGAGGAGCAGAAAAGACACTCTCTTGTTCCACCGAGCCCCTATTGACTTGCAAATGAGACCGAAATAACCTGCCCAGGGAGAAAAAGTGCCCTTGTTTCAAGAGCTGCTTGAGTTTCACGTTGGGCGGGTATGCGGCGGTCGGCTAACTATAGGCAGGTTCCACCAGGAGCCCAGACGCTCTCACAGGAAGGGGGCCTCTTACACTTTGTCAGCCCCACATGCTTACCTTACGCCTTGCCTTGCATTTGTTTGAAACATGTCGCTCATGTACATGCCCGGGCCGAGTCTGATGATGCGTCACGTTAGCCAAAGCCTGAGCTCAGAAGAATGTCCAAATGGCCTGCATTAGCATACATCTGCATACAGGCTAATTGTTTCCCCCTCTCTGAGGTCAGTCAGCTCATTTCCGCTCTGACAAAAAAAAGGGTTGCCTCCACTTCTTGTATACCAAAAAGTGTCGAGCCGGCTACTTTTCCCTTTTGTACTGACAGTTCACCGAGTCATCGCCTACGTCGGCGTCTCGTGGTTGGCTCTTAACAAGGGATCTATGGTTCTTTAAGGTTAGTTTCTTCCACCCTCCAACTCACCACCTTCTCCCTCTCTCTGCCCTCCTCCCACACTGGCTAGACCCCTGCAGTCCTGAATGTTTAACAGCCCCTCTCCTTTTGTATAGGTGCTTGTTAACATGGCTTTGGGAGCTCTGTGCCTGCATAACTGAGTGATCTGCCCCCACAGGGCCAGAGGGGGCAGGGGGTGGGCTGGGTGGATGTGGGGTGGTAGGATAGGGGGGGTAGAATGTGGTAAGCAATTTGTGTGTATGTGTGTGTGTGTGTGTGTGTGTGTGTGTGTGTGTGTGTGTGTGTGTGTGTGTGTGTGTGTGTGTGTGTGTGTGTGTGTGTGTGTGTGTGTGTCAATCTGTGATTAATAAATTGTTATTGCCCCTCTCGATATTCGATAGTCAATATTATAAGGCATGAATGAAAGGTGAATAATATATATACAGGAGATTTCGTTATCACATACTGCTTTTATTATTTGTTTTATCACTGTTATGTGGCTTTCCTCTTGTGGCACTCTGACCTATTCATGCACCTTAAGGTTAAATATTCATCCAATAAAGTGGATCTCATTATTTTACCTAATTTGATCACAACACTTGTGAACACGCCGATATTATCATGTTATAAATGAGATTTATTTTGAGCCGTTGTAGTGGGTTTTAACACTAAGAATGTGTTTAGTAGCCAGCACACAACCCTGACCCACAGACTCCACACACAAGCCCAGGTCCCAACTGATCAGTAAATCCAGCGGTGGGGGACACTTTCTAAGTCCACTCGTGAGTACACTATGTTAACTTGAGCTTCCTAGATCTAGACACCCGTCTCTTGGCTTTAGAGTGCATTGGGTGGGTGGGTGGGCGGTGGTGGGGGGGAGGGGGGCAGCTTCTGGTCTGAATTAGGGTCTTTATTCCTCAATGTAGTCGCACACACACACACCACTCCACTGAGAAGCACAGTGCTTCGTGTCAGTTTGGACGCACCCAATGTGTTTGACTTGGCTCCCACTCTCTGGATAGGAGACTTAAGGAGAAAACAAGACTTCCTGTTCTGGCCTCTTCAAGTTTGAGCATCAATAAGTCGTTTTCTTGAGTCATTTTGGGATGAATCACCGGTTCAAAATGTGCATGAGAAGAAAAGGTCCCAGCTATCATTGATTGGATGTGAGACTCCGCCCACATTTTTTATCATGAGCTGAGAATCAACAATTAGGCGAGTGAATTTACATTTTCAACAATACGACATCCACTGAGAGATAGAGAGAGAGAGAGAGAGAGAGAGAGAGAGAGAGAGAGAGAGAGAGAGAGAGAGAGAGAGAGAGAGAGAGAGAAAGAGAGAGACCACCTGCATCTACTGCATGTGTGATGCTGTCACACGATTGATATCAGACATCTGGGACACATTTATATATGCATTGCCTCAAGAACATTGACCCTGGGTTTCGGATCTACAATGTGATCTTTGACTAAAATACAGGCACAAATAAAAAAAATGACACAATCTGCAACATTAAGATCCAAAAAGAACGTTTAAAATATAAATGAATGTTGAACATGTTAAAAAAATGTAACATTGACAAAGAACTGCAAAACACTTTATGCATTTACTGTCAGCGTTAACTTGATTCATCCTCTGTTTTAAAGGCTTGTTCCTTCACAGTACACACAAACTCTCTCACTCCTAGCACTAAAGTATCCCAGCTTCAACATTCCAATGCAAACTAGATTACGTCTGCTGCAGCTGTGTCCCCACAGCCCAGCGCTGCTCTTACCTCAGTGCAGGAGAAGACTCCCAAACGCAAGCTGCTCCACAAAAAGCTTATTTTCAGCCACTAAAATCCAGTCCTAGATGCTACTTCAGCCCCTTGAATCCATGCCTTCAGTATCTTCCTCCCTCTCTCTCGGGCTCTGTCTCTCTCTCCGTCTCTCCCAGTCTCTCTCACTCTGAGTCTGCCTGTTTCCTCAGGTCTAAATCCAGGACACTAGCTCACAGTCCTCACTCGCAGGGTTTGTCAGCACAGCTCCGGTCCATATCAACACTGAGACGTTGAAAACCTGGGAGGTGTGTGTGCCAGAGCTCAGTGTGTGTGTGTCCATTGGTGTGTGTGTGTGTGTGTTTGTGTGTGTTGATGATGAGCCCAACCAGATGGCCATCCTACTCTTTACTCCATGACTCCGCCCCCAGCCCCCCCTCCTCACCTCGTTGGCCCCGCCCTCTTAACCCCAGCCTGGCCCCCTTTAACCCCAGCCCAGCCAGTCACGGCAGGGTGAGGTTTGATCTCCCCTTCGTTGACCCCTCCCCTCAAACTTCACACATAGAGACCCAGAGGGACTGCCACTGGTAAAGGGATCGATCAGCGAATGTGAGGCGTCAGGTTTTCTTACCGCACAGTCATCCCCAAATTATTCTCATGCTTTCAAATGAAAACCCTCCCCTCTGTCCATCACTGCTTCCTTCCCTCGCCTCCATCCTCAGGCTGCTACCCTTCACACCTCCCTAGCTGTAGTGGTGAGATGTGGGGAGGCCGGTGGTGAGCCCCAACCGTTTGAGCCTTCTGGGTAACACTTCCCTTCCAATCTGTGATTGTGTGGAGAAATCAGACAACACAAACAGCCACAGATTGGTGCTTGCTGATTAAGGCTGTAGTCCAAAGCCAAAATGTGCCATGTGTTCAGTATTCAGTATGAAAATCAGCCCCCAGGTCCCAGAGAGATCCTGGATCTATCTCTGATAATCACAGACTCTGTTGACTATAGTCGCCATGGATGTCCACCAGGCTTTTGGAATGAGATAAGCTTCTGGTCCGTGACCATATGAATCCCATCTGACATAAAAGCTTTATACAAAGCAGTCAGCGCCGCTTGGGGATGTTGACCGCCAGGTCAGCAATGCTGTACTGCTCACAGTCTTTGTGTTGGAATTTATAATCGCAATAATCAAAACGCATGAAATGCAATCCTTCAGATTCATTTTTAAAATCTGCAAAAACAAAACGGTTACAGCGACAACAATTTGCTTTAGGACACACTCTGTCTCCGTCCGTAACTTAAAAGCTTTATTGGCAAAAGGAGACCATTCACTGGCATCTAAAGAGCCGATATATTGGCGCCGCGGTCCCAACTGTCTTGGTCTGCGTCATGTCCACTCAGCCCTCTCTGTCTGTACATGAGTCAGGTCTGTTCGAGACCCCCGGGCAGGGGACGCCAGGGAGGGGGGGGGGGGGGGGGGTGGGCGTTTGACCTCTCCCTCTCCTTCACCTCTCCAGGAATGTCAGAAGGTGAGGCTTTTCCTGTTGTCTGAGAAAACAAAAGCCACCGTTCCGGGTCAAACTCCGGACACTCACACCTTGGCTGGTCTTTTGTGTTCCTCTGGTTGCTTTCTTTACAACGGGTCCGCTTTATAGAAGACACTGTGGTGTTTAAGGGCCGCCGTACGCATGCATGTGCCCCGTCTTTTAGAGCCGTGTTGATCCAGCTGAGGGCTCCCGTGCGCTGAGGCTCGGAGACAAAGCGTTGCATTTTACGAGGATGTCCAGATCAACATGTTTACAGTCTTGTTTAATTTTTAAATGTGAGAAGGGATGACGTCTGAGTGTGTGTGTGTCTGTGTGTGTGTGTGTGTGTGTGTGTGTGTGTGTGTGTGTGTGTGTGTGTGTGTGTGTGTGTGTGTGTGTGTGTGTGTGTGTGTGTGTGTGTGTGTGTGTGTGTCTGAAGGTGTGTGTGTCTCAAGATGTATGTGTGTAGGTGTGTGTCAAAGTGTGCATGCTTTCTGTGTGTGTGCATGTGTGTGTGTTAGTCTGAAAGTGTGTTTGTGTGTGTGGGTTTGTGTCAAAGTGTCCATGCTTTATGTGTGTGTACGTGTGTGTGTATGTGTGTGTGTTAGTCTGAAGGTGTGTTTGTGTGTGTGGGTTTGTGTCAAAGTGTGCATGCTTTCTCTGTGTGTGTGTGTGTGTGTGTGTGTGTGTGTGTGTGTGTGTGTGTGTGTGTGTGTGTGTGTGTGTGTGTGTGTCTTTGCATGTATGTCTATGGGTTAGTGTGTGTGTCTGCGAGCTCACTGCCACAAAGCCATTGTAGCAGCCAAGGCCAGGGAGAGGGGAGGACTGTTCACAGTAGGAGCCCCCACTCACCACAAGCCTTTGTGTTGGCCCCAAAGACCGGGCACTGTACTCCATTAGCAAGTCTTAGAGGGGGGGGGGGGGGGGCACGCAACATCCTGCCTATGCGGTGGGGGGGACCCAAGTCAACACAAAAATAACTAACTTTGCCAATAGTTGACAGCTTTTAGAAAGACTTTTGGGTAGCCCTATGTTTGTTTTGCCTGTTGATGGTTGTCTATGTTTAATCTCATTTATTTGATTGATGTAAAGCACTCGGTCACGTTTGACCTGTGTGGAAGGTGATATCAATACACTTGACTTACTGACTTACCGACTGAAGGCTAGTATCGGGTCCGGTCAAAAAATTGTTTTATGACAGGGCGTCAAAATATTTTGTTGTTTGATGTTTTCTCATGGTTATTACCTTTGACAAAGTTAGTGTATTGGATTGGGAAGACGATAAACAGGTCCACTGTGTTCTAAACGGACCAATCCACATCTGTGAATGGCACCTGCAAATCACACATTACAGGCGCCTTTCAAGGTTAACACAGGAACAAATGAGTAGATTAGTGAAACTTAGCGGGGAAACAACCAACCAATGAATGAATGAAGGTCTTACACCTTACTGATAGGGACACTCCGGTCTGCTTACTGGCCTCAGTATCTGTCGTTCCAGAGTTACTCTAACTCAAACCATTTTACTGTCTTTACAAGTTACATATGTGTCTCTGTGTGTGTCTGTGTGTGTGTGTGTGCTTGAGTTTGCGATAGCTGCAAAGCGGTGCTTGTGAGAGTGTTTCTTGATTGCATGACGCACTAATTTGGGGAATTGCGTTTTAGTCTTTAATGTTCTGAAGCAGGCTAAGTGGTTCTTGACCGGTATCAAACCAATTACTCAGTCAGTAAAGTCTGCACTCCTTCATCAAAGTAATTTCAAGCTCTGGTCTCGTAATAAAAAAAAATAATAATAATAACAATTACAATCTCTGACAAAGCCAAATGGAAACACGCTTCGACGAGGGAGAGAAAGACCTGGTTAACGAGTTGGTTACTGTTGCTACAACAGATAGGCCTAGCAGCTCAGCGGTGGCCCGCCGGTGTGAAACAGCTAGCGTCCTCTCGCTGACGACGTGCCTCTACTATTGTTAGGCGTCTCTCTTGTTTCACAGTTCACGGTATGCCTAAGATAGTTGTGAAATATCCCTGACTTCTGACCCCCGC